>NW_024747244.1:0-27930 GCF_018991925.1 Homarus americanus
TCGGTCGACTGTAGGATGGTATCACCTCGTAGAGCCTTGTTGTTTACTATGTAGAGGTCTGAAGAATTCCTATACGAATTTTCAACATACATCGCAAAGCTTGGACACTTGATCTTGATGTTGTGCAGTGCAGCCTTGCGGTTAAGTATGTTGAATGCGTTTGAAGCATCCACCAGGAGAACGGCCTCACAATCACTCTGCTCAAATATCAATCTCATGGCGTGAATGGCCGCCTCCCCACCAGCCTGGTGGCCAGCACACACTTGTAGGTTCCCTGCTGCTGCCCTGACATCATCCTTTACCACCTCCATTATACACTTTCCGATGATCCGCCTCAGCACTTCCCCCACCCCTATAGGTCTACATCCTGGTTTCTTTTCCAGAGGAATAATGCAGCAGGCCGTCAGAGCCTGGAGGTGATGGCAGCAAGAGGATGCAAGATTTCTTGCAAGGGCGGCAATGGCAGTGCAGAGATCGCTTGCTACAGGACCAAACTTGTTTGTGCTGAGGATGACTCTCCAACCGTTTGCATCCAGACCTGAAGGGCCGGCTCCTTCTCGAGTCTTCAGTGCCTTTTTCCACACCATCTCTCCTGTTATTTTCTCGAATAGGACAGCATTTGGTGGGATATAGTCACCCTGGAACCTGATGCCTTCATCTTCGCTTGCAGGGGGATGTTTCTCTTTCAATAGTTTTAATGTCTCTCTGTTTATTGGCATCAATCCACCGGAGGATTCCTGTGTGAGAGATCTTACCTCGAGAGACACTTTTCCCACAGGCATTTTGTTTCCAAATTTTCTTGCCACGTCATCGGTGTTTTGCTTTCCGTCAACCGTAAATTTTAGTCTCTCCTGCAGTGTTCTTGCTTCACATAGGAGATCATCTAGGGCCCCAGTCTGCCACATTGTCAATCTTCTCTTCATTGCTGCCACATTTTCTTTGTGCTTAGCCTTTGTGTGTGTCCTCTGACAAAATAGATGTGGTATTATTGCCAGTATTTGAAGAGCTAGGGGGGGCGAGGAAGCGGTCCTGAGTGTAATCAGACATGAAGCGAGTCATCTCCAGAATCATTTCTTTGGTGGCCGCACACTTGGGTGGTTCAAATAAGTTAGCGGGCGACCACTTGACAATTTCTGAGTAGATTTCTTTGACCCATACGCCTGCATTTTCCATCGACATGCCATTCCACTGAGGCGGCTGTCTCTCATTCTCCTCGTGGACACCTGCTACTGAGGGAGCAGCATTTATTAGTACTACATTTTCAGGATGAGTAGACTCACTGCTATCATTTCGGATATCATCGGGTAGTTGTGTCCCGGCGATATCCACTGTGGCCACCTGTGTCGGCTCCCTGCGACGTGGGTTCCGACACTGGTCTAGCTTCCTGCAATCCACACATGGTCGGTTTTTTCTCGCACAAACACAATTTGTGCAGTTTTGGTTCGGGCTAGCACAGACGCAGCAAAGAATGTTACCAGGCATAGTGAACAGCACCTTGGGCGACGGTAACGTCCGCCTCCGAACATCTGATTTAGTCCCAGGCACAAGATTATACTGGTTCTTATGAGGGAAGGGCGGAGAGGTGACAGGCTGGACTGCTGTGTCCAGGTAGTAGGGGCATACGTGCGCGCGTGGGTGTGTAGGCTACCCCCCCCCCTAATAGCGACCATCCATACATCAGAATGATACACTATGGACAAGAGTTTGTCACACCAAGCACTTGTTTATATATCCTTGGCACAAATAACCACTATTTATATGGTCTCACTGGTGTAATATCAGTTATGTATACTCACTTGGTTCGTCGAGACCCTACATTAAGTGTCCTTTACTATGGTGGGGGTGGGGGGGGGGGGGCGACCGCATGGTCAGCACTCTCGGCCCCATAGGGGCGATAGTCTCGTGACCACCCCTGTCAAAGTAGGCCTAACGACACTGACCTTGGCGCCGAGCCTCCTCATTATCCCACCACCGACCTAGCACAGGTCACCACTCACTTGGAGAACACCGGTGAACACACGGAATATTTGCAATTTATGCCGTGAGGGATGAGAAGAAACCTTGGGTGGCAATGCTTAGGGTGACATCCGATATTCACGGACACATTGTCAAATTCCCGTTCCCACACAGCGAGTCCCCACCAATAACACTTTAGATCAAGGGGGACGGTCCACGACACCCACGCCGCGCTGGCCGCCGCCTACTACTCATTATTATTATTATCATTATCACTACTACTACTACTACTATCATTATTATTATTATTATTATTATTATTATTACTACTACTACTACTACTACTATCATTATTATTATTATTATTATTATTATTACTACTACTATTACCACTATCATTATTATTATCATTATTACTACTACTACTGCTATCATTATCATTATTATTATTATTATTATTATTACTACTACTACTACTATCATTATCATTATTATTATCATTATCACTAATACTACTACTACTATCATTATTATTATTATTATTATTATTATTATTATTATTATTATTACTACTACTACTACTACTACTACTATCATTATCATTATTATTATCAATAACACTACTACTACTATCATTATCATTATCATTATTACTACTACTACTATCATTATTATTATTATTATTATTATTATTACTACTATTACTACTATCATTATTATTATCATTATTACTACTACTACTACTATCATTATCATTATTATTATCATTATCACTACTACTACTACTACTATCATTATTATTATTATTATTATTATTATTATCACTACTACTACTACTACTACTACTATCATTATTATTATTATTATTACTACTACTACTACTATCATTATTATTATTATTTGTAATGACTAAGCGAGGAGGGCGTGGATTAACGTATAGTTCGCTGTCACCTATAACAAGGTGAGGAAGGCGTGGGGTAACGTATAGTTAGCTGCCACCAATATAATGTTACAAATCTCACAAGACCAAGATTAAATATAGGTAGAATATTGATAGTATAAGAGTATAAAAGAGAGAGGAAGACTTTGGTAGCGTGGCCGTGATAGTTATTTGATGATGGATTTACACTTATCGTATCTTGTACGTCAATACACATCTATTACGTCTAAAGGGCGACTTCTCAAACACGGCTTCGTTACAACTCTTTATTAATTACGAACATGACATGGACACATTAATAACACCTTCTATTGAAGTTACTAGGACATTATATTTACGTTACTAGGACATCATATTACGTTACTAGACACTCTGATTCTCGGACACGAACATGAAATGAATACACTTGCCACGTAAGTAACTCATCCCATGGAAAGCTCTGACAAAAACTCACGTGACCTAGGGGAGGCCTAGCAGGTGGTCCTGGGTTGTCTCTATGGGAGACTGCTTAGCTGGGCGCCGGAGGGAAGTCTCGGTCCTGACCGGAGGCGACAGGAGGCGGCTTGCCTCCGGCCCCTGACTTCTCTCGAGCAGGACTGGGGACGTCGTAGCTGGCCCTTCCTTGTTACAAGACACACTCTCTCTCTCTCTCTCTGTCTCTATGGGAGACTGCTTAGCTGGGCACAGGTGTGTCGAGGGCAACTCGCTCCTAACCGGAGGCGACCGGAGGCGGCTTGCCTCCGGCCCAAGACTTCTCTCGAGCAGGACTGGGGACGTGGTAGCTGGCCCTTTTTGGTTACAAGACACACTCTCTCTCTGTCTCTCTCTGGGCAGAGGGAGGACTAGGACGTCCTATATATTGGGAGGCGAGCCGTCAGGTTGAGCTGATCGGGGGGGGGCGGCGAAGGGTCTCTTTACATTTGCCCTCGCTAATGTAGGGTCAGGTCTGGACTTTTTCAGAGACTATAAGTTGTATATTCTGGAGAAATCTTCAGATGGGACCGTGTGACATGAGAGGCCCTGGTTGATTTGTGGCCTCTTGACTTGGGTTCGAGGGTTACATTTGACCTGGCTAATGTGAGGTCAGGTTCTTGACTTCTTCTGGGATGTAGGTTATTGTGTATATTAGGAGAGAGTGGGCAGGTGCCTTCTTACATGTTTGGTGGGGCCGTGGGACATGGGAAGGGGAGCTAGTTCATTTATAACCCTTGGGCAGCTGCGAGGCTTACCCTTGCACTTGACCCCCCTAATGTCGGGTCAAGTCTGGACTGTTTCTGAGATGTAAGCTGTGGTCTGACAACCCATCACTACATATTATTATTATTATTACTACTACTACTACTACTACTAGCGTTATTATTATTATTATTATTATTATTATTATTATTATTATTATTATTACTACTACTACAATCATTATCATTATCATTATCATTATTACTACTACTACTACTACTCTCATTATCATTATTATTATTATCATTATTACTACTACTACTATCATTATCATTATTATTATCATTATTACCACTACTACTACTACCAACATTATCATTATTATTATTATTATCATTATTACTACTACTACTACTACTGTCATTATCATTATTATTATTATTATCATCATCACTACTACTACTACTACCATCATTATCATTATTATTATCATTATCATTATTACTACTACTCCTACTACTATCGTTATCATTATTATCATTATCACTACTACTACTACTGCTATCATTATCATTATTATCATCATTATTACTACTACTACTATCATGAACATTATTATTATCATTATCACTACTACTACTACTACTACTATCATTATCATTATTATTATCATTATTACTACTACTACTACTACTACTATCATTATTATTATTATTATCATTATTACTACTACTACTACTACTACCATCATTATCATTATTATTATCATTATCACTACTACTACTACTACTACTACCATCATTATTATTATTATCATTATTACTACTACTACTACTATCATTATCATTAATATTATTACTACTACTACTACTATCATTATTATTATCATTATCCCTACTACTACTACTACTACTATCATTATCATTATTATTATCATTATTACTACTACTACCATCATTATTATTAGTATTATCATTATTACTACTACTACTACACCCATCATTATCATTATTATTATCATTATCACTACTACTACTATCAGTATCATAATTATTATCATTATCACTACTACTACTACTACTACTATCATTATTATTATTATTATTATTATCATTATTACTTCTACTACTACTATCATAATCATTATAATTATCATTATTACTTCTATTACTACTACTATCATTATCATTATTACTACTACTACTATCATTATCATTATTATCATTATTATTATTATTATCATTATTAGTCCAGATTCAGTTTTGAAAAATAATGAATGTTTTGGGCAAATGGAGATTTTTATTAATATATTTATATTCTCTGCTAATTAATTTCTATTAATTCGTTTATAAAATAAGTATTGCCTATTTTCTTTAAGGCGTCGTTTACTATTATAAGATAACTAGATTACTACAGGTACTACTTATCTTAATAGTATTGTACCACCACAATGTCTACAATAATAACAACAACAACTATTATTAACGGCGTCCAACCTCCCCTCTCTACACCTAATCTAACAACAGCAGCTAAGTTAGTTAAGGTGTGAGCGGCCTCATAAACTGACTATATGTGTTGTTGACTTAGCTTCCCAAGACGCTCTTCCTCTGAGACACAACACGGCAGCGTCTCTACTCGGTACGTCTCGTTAAATAGGGATAATCAACTACGTCTCGATAAATAGCGATAACCACCTATTTAAATATCTACTGTCTCGTTAAATAGGGATAATCACCTATTAAAATATCTTCTGTCTGGTTAAATAGCGATAATCACCTACATCTCGTTAAATAGCGATAATCACCTATTTAAATATCTACTGTCTCGTTAAATAGGGATAATCACCTACGTCTCGTTAAATAGGGATAATCACCTACGTCTCGTTAAATAGGGATAATCACCTACGTCTCGTTGAATAGGGATAATCACCTATTAAACTTTGAAAACAAACTCTTTTTTTTTTGACAAATATGGATAATTTGTATTTTCATTGCTAAACCTTCATGGAAATTCCTATGTGGCAAAATGTAATATTCCATTTATAGGTTAGGTTAGGCATGGAATATCTTGTGTATTTTGTGTTAACTTCTAACTGGTCAGAATTGGCAAGTAAACCATACTAACCTAACCTAACCTAACCTACTAACGATATAATCTGGTTATCTTACACTGTAATAGTAAACGACGCATTAAAGAAAATAGGCAATATATTATTATAGAAATTAATTAGCAAAAAATATAAATTAATTAATTAATATCCCCATTTGCCGAAAATATTCATTATTTTTCAAAACTGAATCTGTAATATGCATACGTACATACATAGATACATACATATATTCATACATACATACATGCATACAGTATTTATAACATGAAGGTCTCGGTAACAGATGCGCCACATTGTAAACCTGTAACAGTGTTGGCAGTGACGTCATACTTAAGCGGCACCAAGTCATTAATGTTAACTCATTTGTATAGTGGAGTTAATACAGTGGTTCATCAACAAGGTGTTCAGGTGTACTCAGGTGTAGAGTACCTTCATCAACAGGTAAATCTCTTTACCTGTCATTTATGTATATTGTCACTCTTAAATGTTTCTATAAAATATGGATGAGAAACTCGGCGGTGTAGTGATGCATTGTGGGAGTTGGGGTGAAGGGGGGGGGAAGTGTTTATATTGGCCTGCGAGGAGGAGGAGAAGCACAACACTATTACTAGTACACCTGTACACAGGTGAGTATTGTGTGTCAAGCGAAGTGTATTAGTAAACTTATACCCCGCCATAACCGAGTTGTTAGACCATCACAACACGTGACCAATATAACCTGTAGTTAACATTAACAAGTTATACCTGGTAGTGGTAGTACTGTAATATAGACCATCACAACACGTGACCAATATAACTTGTAGTTAACATTAACAAGTTATACCTGGTAGTGGTAGTACTGTAATATAGACCATCACAACACGTGACCAATATAACTTGTAGTTACCATTAACAAGTTATACCTGGTAGTGGTAGTACTGTAATATAGACCATCACAACACGTGACCAATATAACTTGTAGTTAACATTAACAAGTTATACCTGGTAGTGGTAGTACTGTAATATAGACCATCACAACACGTGACCAATATAACTTGTAGTTAACATTAACAAGTTATACCTGGTAGTGGTAGTCTCTCACTTTCTAACGTTTGACAATAATGTTAAAAATACTTGTATGGGCTGTAGTCGGTAATTAACATACAGAGCGTGATACACGCCGCCAGTTACATGCATAAACATACACACGATATACCAACAACCTTCCCTCAAGTTAAGTTATACTGTTTATTGTACAGCACAGTACTGTATAGTACAGCACAGTGCAGGACAGTACTGAAAAGTACAGTACAGCACAGTGCAGTACAGTACTAAAAGGTACAGTACAGCACAGTGCAGGACAGTACTGAAAGGTACAGTACAGCACAGTGCAGTACAGTACTAAGAGGTATAGTACAGCACAGTACTGTATAGTACAGCACAGCGCAGTACAGTACTAAAAGGTACAGTATTGCATAGTACAGCATAGTGCAGTGCAGTGCAGTACTGTTTAGTACAGCACAGCGCAATACAGTACTAAAAGGTAGAGTATTGCATATTACAGCATAGTGCAGTGCAGTGCAGTACTGTTTAGTACAGCACAGTGTAGTGCAGTGCAGTACTGTTTAGTACAGCACAGTGTAGTGCAGTGCAGTACTGTTTAGTACAGCACAGTGTAGTGCAGTGCAGTACTGTTTAGTACAGCACAGTGCAGTACAGTACTATATATTACAGTACAGTACAGTATCCGCTATTACTTTTTAACTTGTTCTCAAAAGCTGAAGATAATGAGGCAAATTAAACAGTGTAACATAATTATTACTATTATTATTATTATTATTATTTATGATGGTCATTTATCATCCAAGAAATTGTTTGAAATGTTTACCTTTTGTTAAGTTTTCTTATTATGAGTATTGTTGTTAACATGTTTACACTTATCAGGTGTTACGCCTGATCCTACGAGATCGGCTAAAACAGAATTAATGATGTATGTTACTTTTACTAATTCAGATCAAGTTGTAACTAAGGTGAAAACATAAACAATTATTATTACTGCTAACATCAACATTAAACATTTCATATTATATTCTAAGTCGTAGGAGATAACTTTTATATGTGATAATAAACACTTTATTAACCCACAAAACTTGTTCAGTTGTTACAGAAAAGTGAACAAGTTGTTTGAGGATGAAGTACATGTTGACGCTACTGGTGGTGACCGTCACGGTTGTGGGAGCAATAGACAACAAAACTGCTCCGGTAGATCCAGTGATCCTTCCGTGTGTCTCCCACACCATGAATCTCGGCGATGTGGTCTTGGTGCAGTCACCAGGTTACCCCGCCCGCCTGACCAACAAGAGCAGGTAAGATCATCCCCAGTTCACCTTCACACGTACACCATAACACTACAGGTACACCATAACAATACAGGTAGTCTCAGGTCAATATGTTTGTGCTGTTGCTTCAGTTAAATACATGTTCACGTCTGCAGTCATATTAACGTAAGTTACTGTAACTTTTAAACGAGGATCCTCAAGGTGTTTAATGTTTCTCTTAAATTAAAGGTGTTCCAATATGTCTAAGACCAGGGTTGCCATACGTCCGTATTTTCCCGGACATGTCCTCCATTTAGGTCTCGAAATCTTCATCCGGAAGGAATTTTTAAAATTCTTCAAAAGTCCGGAATTTCAGCTTCCATCATTTTCTCCACGGAAAGAAACATGAAACTGTAATGACGAGAGAGAGAGAGAGAGAGAGAGAGAGAGAGACTGTGAGAGAGGGGAGGTGGAAACAGTAGAGATCTTGTTCAGTTCTCGTCAGCTGATAAGTCACGTGTACGCCTGTACGGTGGTGTCAACTTAGCTGCTAGCAGTTTTTGGGGTAAACTGTAGTGCCATGTACTGCTTTTCCTTGTTCTTCAGCCACGCGCATTATTATAATTTTTTTATTTAGTTGCTATTACAGCCACATATGAAATGTTGAAAGTATACCATTTTTTTCTTATGGCTTTTTTTACACTGTAGCATTTGTTTTTCTTGTCCTGCTTTTAAGGCATTTTAGCAATTTCCAACCACAATCTAGCCACTTTCGCTATATTATTTACGTGTGTCGACAACTATGACGGTGGCCGGTGGTTGGCCAGTCTTTAACCTGCAGTGACAGTGTTTGATCTTAGTCTCTGTTGTGGGTTTGTCGCGTGGTGCCACAGCTAGTGCTTAAGATTTGTTGTACTTTTCCAGAGCATAAAAGGGTCACGGCTGCATCAAGGTTACATAGCGCCAAAGTGTGTGCCAGGCAAGGGGGGGGCATGATGTCTTCGGGAACGTCCTCTTTTTTTAATGTTCAGATATGGCAACCCTATCTAAGACACAATACCAAGATGACAAACTAAATGGCGTCCAAACTGTAACCTTCCCGAGGATACAAAGACGATTACAGGTGTTAGTTCTACCTGTGTTCCTCTAACATTATCACCACCACAGGTGTTACTTCCACCAACACCTGTATTCCTCTAAGATTATTCCGTCTTCCACAATAACGTCTACAGGTGTTCACTCCTTCCCACAGTTGTCAACAGAATATCGTCTGCCAGTCACCGCCTGCCATGTTTGAAGTCAACTGCGAAGTATTTAACCTGGAAGACCTCTCCACCTGTGCCAATGAACGACTCATCATATCCTACAACACCACTTCCTCCACGTATGTGTTACACGGTACAACACCACCACCACCACCACCACCACCTCTACTACTGTTACTCTTACTACCTTTACTACAAACTAAAAAAAACTTTTTCTGCTATTGTTATTATACAATGCAAATAGTATTACAATACTGGTTCTCCTTAAAATTACACTACTACTACTACTACTACAACAACTACTACTTCTGTGTGTGATGTTGATAGTAACATTAGAAGTTACTGGACATAAAGACAATATGTGATCCAGTCATAACAATACTTGGATTATTTTTATCTATCATTAAACCTTTACTTTTGATGTTGGTAATATTATCAAGTAATAACACTCTTACTAACTTGTGATGCTTCAATAACTATTACTTTAATTACAACCACTAACACATTATTACTCCTGTTACCTCGAATACTTTGTCTCCTCAGTCTGAGCATAAACTGATAATAATACCTCACTATAACCTCCTGCCGGTCACTATAACCAGCCAATGTTAATTACTATATGATGGCGTTATCCACAACAGATTCTGCGGGAATATTACATCTACCTGGGTCTTCCCCACCAACGAGATGAACCTCGAATTCATAACCAATGGCCAGCATAACTCCCCTGGGTACAAATGTTCCATCACGTGCCTAAGAGAACAAACCAATGACCAACCACAACAAGTAATGTGAGAAGCAGCTGCCTCTCTCTTACCTGCACCACGACTACCAGGACCACTATGAGGAATTCCTTGGGATTTGTTCATCTGAAGGAGTGACATGCTAGTGTTCCAGGCTTCACTAACCCCTGGACCCGGAAACCTGACCAAACCTTCCTATGTCAGCCTGGCCTAATGTAACCTGTCCCTTAATGACCTAACCCACCTATCCCCAGCAAACCCTAAATTTATCACCTCTAACATGACCCAATGTAACCTAACCAATACAGCACTTTATAGAGACATGTCATCACTACTTGTGTAGGACTTTATCAAGACATTATATATTATCTATTAATCATTTAGAGAATCTTGGCAGAATATAATAAAATATTGCACCTCAAACACTGTTTATGTATATAACCTAAACCACTGAAGAAAGCCAACCAATAATGAATACAGTACAATCCATTCCAGTCCAGTCCATTCCAGTCAGGTCCAGTACAGTACAGTACAGTACAGTACAGTACAATACAGTGCAGCGCAGTACAGTACGTCCCCAACTGTGCTGTACAAAATATGGTCACTAGAGGTACAACACCCTAAAGACAGAAATAAACACTTACATCAGTTAAGTAAGTACTGTACTGTACTGTACTGTACTGTACTGTACCATACTGTACTGGACTGTACCGTACTGTACTGTACTGTACTGTACTGTACTGTACTGTACTGTACTGTACTGGACTGTACCATACTGTACTGGACTGTACTGTACTGTACTGTACTGTACTGTACTGTACTGTACTGTACTGTACTGTACTGTACTGTACTGTACTGTACTGTACTGTACTACTGTACTGTACTGTACTGTACTGTACTGTACTGTACTGTACTGTACTGTACTGTACTGTACTGTACTGGACTGTACTGTACTGTACTGTACTGTACTGTACTGTACTGTACTGGACTGTACTGTACTGTACTGTACTGTACTGTACTGTACCATACTGTACTGGACTGTACTGTACTGTACTGACTGTACTGTACTGTACTGTACTGTACTGTACTGTACTGTACTGTACTGTACCGTACTGTACTGTACTGTACTGTACTGTACTGTACTGGACTACCATACTGTACTGTACTGTACTCTGTACTGTACTGTACTGGACTGTACTGTACTGTACTGGACTGTACTGTACTGTACTGTACTGTACTGTACTGTACTGTACTGTACCATACTGTACTGTACTGTACTACTGTACTGGACTGTACTGTACTGTACTGTACTGTACTGTACTGTACTGTACTGTACTGTACTGTACTGTACTGTACTGTACCGTACTGTACTGTACTGACTGTACTGTACTGTACTGTACTGTACTGTACTGGACTGTACTGTACTGTACTGTACTGTACTGTACCGTACTGTACTGTACTGTACTGTACCGTACTGTACTGTACTGTACTGTACTGTACTGTACCATACTGTACTGTACTGTACTGTACTGTACTGTACTGTACTGTACCATACTGTACTGGACTGTACTGTACTGTACTGTACTGTACTGTACCATACTGTACTGGACTGTACCGTACTGTACTGTACTGTACTGTACTGTACTGTACTGTACTGGATTGGACTGGACTGGACTGTACTGTACTGTACTGTACTGTACCATACTGTACTGGACTGGACTGTACTGTACTGTACTGGACTGTACTGTACTGTACTGTACTGTACTGTACCATACTGTACTGGACTGGACTGGACTGTACTGTACTGGACTGTACTGTACTGTACTGTACTGGACTGGACTGGACTGTACTGTACTGGACTGTACTGTACTGTACTGTACTGTACTGTACTGTACTGGACTGTACCATACTGTACTGGACTGTACTGTACTGTACTGTACTGTACTGTACCATACTGTACTGGACTGGACTGGACTGTACTGTACTGTACTGTACTGTACTGTACTGGACTGTACTGGACTGTACTGTACTGTACAGTACTGTACTGTACCGCACAATAATGTACTGTACTGTACAGTACTGAACTATACTGTACTGTACAGTACTGTACTGTGCTGTACTGTACTGTACTGTACTGTACCGTACTGTACTGTACAAGACTGTACTGTACTGTAAAATACTGTACTGTACTGTACTGTACTGTACCGGACTGTACTGTACTGTAAAGTACTGTACTGTACTGTACTGTACTGTACAGTACTGTACTATACTATACTGTACTGTACCGTACTGTAAAGTACTGTACTGTACTGTACTGTACTGGACTGTACCATACTGTACTGTACTGGACTGGACTGTACTGTACTGTACTGTACTGTACTGTACTGTACATCGTACTGTGCTGTACTGTACCGTAGTGTACTGTACAGGACTGTACTGTACTGTAAAGTACTGTACTGTACTGTACTGTACTCTACTGTACAGGACTTTACTGTACTGTAAAGTACTGTACTGTACTGTACTGTACAGTATATATTGCATTGGTAAGCATTGCATTGGTATTGCATTATACTGCATTGTACTGTACTGGTATTGCATTGTACTGTACGGCATAGTATTGCATTATATTGTACTGTACTGCATTGTATTAGATTGTATTGGTATTGTACAGGATCACTTACATTGTACTGTACTCTACTGTACAGTACTTTACAGTACAGTACTGTACAGTACAGTACAGTACAGTACAGTACAGTACAGTACAGTACAGTACGGTACAGTACAGTATAGTACAGTACTGTGCCGTACATAGACATAATAATATCATATTTAAACGTTAAGGAGGTTAATGATGCCGCCGCCGACCTCACCTGTATGAGCGTGTGACTTACCAACACTTGTCAACAACATATTTGTTTTATAATATTCTCTTCCTTTTGTGAGATTATTAAAGACCACACAACACAAGAGTGCGTTCCCTAGTTAACCAAAGGAACACAAGTAATGGTTGAGTGCGTGTTGCTGCAGAACTCACCCGAGCACTCCCTACACCCTCACACTATCACTCCCTACACCCTACCACTCCCTACACCCTCACACTACCACTCCCTACACCCTCACCCTAAAACTCCCTACACCCTCACCCTACCACTCCCTACACCCTCACATTACCACTCCCTACACCCTCACCCTACCACTCCCTACACCCTCACCCTACCACTCCCTACACCCTCGCCCTACCACTCCCTATACCCTCACCCTACCACTCCCTACACCCTCACCCAACCACTCCCTACACCTCACCCTACCACCTTACACCTCACCCTACTAATTCCCTATACCTCCCACCACCCCCACACCCCCAACCCCACCAATTCCCCACATCCCCAACCCCACCACCCCACACCATCCCCACCACCCCTGTTAACCCCAAACCCTCCCATCCCCAACCCCCAACCCCAACCACCCACACCCCACCCCACCACCACCCACATCCCACCCCACACCCCACACCCCACCCCACCACACCTCTGCACCCCACCCCACCACCCCTCACACCTCACATTACCACTCCTTACACCCTCACCCTACCACTCCCTACACCCTCACCCTACCACTCTCTGCACCCTCACCCTACCACTCCCTACACCCTCACATTACCACTCCTTACACCCTCACCCTACCACTCTCTACACCCTAAACCCTACCACTCCTTACATCCTCACCCTACCACTACCTACACCCTTAACCTACCACTCCCTACACCCTCACCCTACCACTCCCTACGCCCTCACCCTACCACTCTACACTTAAACCCACCACACTTCACATCCTCACCTCACTGCCTCTGCACCCTCACCCTACCACTCCCTACACCTCACACATTACCATTCCCTACATCCTCACCCTACCACTCCCTACATCCTCACCCTACCACTCCCTACACCATCACATTACCACTCCCCTTATACCCTCAACACCCTACCACTCCCTACACCCTAAAACCCTACCACTCCCTACAACCTCACCCTACCACTCCTTACACCCCTCACCCTACCACCCCTACACCCTCATCCTACCACTTACACCCCTCACCCTACCACTCACACCCCTCATCCTACTCACCCCTACACCCTCACCCTACCACTCCCTACACCCTCATCCTACCACTCCCTACACCCTCACCCTACCACTCCCTACACCCTAAACCCTACCACTCCCTACAACCTCACCCTACCACTCCTTACACCCTCACCCTACCACTCCCTACACCCTCATCCTACCACTCCCTACACCCTCACCCTACCACTCCCTACACCCTAAACCCTACCACTCCCTACACCCTAAACCCTACCACTCCCTACATCCTCACCCTGCCACTCCCTACATCCCTACCACCCTACCACTCCCTACACCCTCATCCTACCACTCCCTACACCCTCACCCTACCACTCCCTACACCCTAAACCCTACCACTCCCTACACCCTAAACCCTACCACTCCCTACACCCTTACCCTGCCACTCCCTACATCCTCACCCTACCGCTTGTAATATACAGACGTGCATCTATCTACGCTTAATCTGTACGTGCAGAACGTAGTTTCATGTGATACTCATTGGATACAGTTTGTGTATTTGTAGTGTCTACGACCTGCGTAGGTACGTCTTGGGGGTTTTGGTTTTCATTTTGTGCAGACGTAGAGTCTACTGTACAATGGTGGGAAGCAAGTCAGAGCTACCCTTTTTTAATCTATCCCCGTGTACTACGTCGGTAATTTGAGTATCTGGCAATTATCAGGAAGGGTCTTGAAAATGTTGGCGAAAGTTTAGAGATTCTTTCAGGTTCTCTTATCATGACAGCGTCGCCTATTTGAAGCTTGATAGGCTTAGCATGTTTATGTTGTGTGTAAATCATTTCAGCGCGCGATGCTGCTAATTCTTTACGTACTTTTCCATTGATGTCAGTGAAGGTATTGATTTGCTTCTTTCCATAATCATCCATGTTATATACAGGTTGTTTAGGTCCTGAAAGTACGTCATAGGGTAACCTTTTATCGGTCCCATATATGATATAGTAGGGTGCTTTGCCTGTGAAGCTATTTATTGACCCATTTATTGACGCTGCTACTTGAGGTAACCAATCCTCTCATGCTACCTGCATTGGATTCACTATATGTCTGAGAATCTCTAGGATTTTGCGATTGGTCCGCTCAACTAGGCCATTTGATTGCGGGTGATAAGCTGCTGTGAAGCCTTGTTGAATGCCGTATTGTTGGCATATGGTTGCAAGAAGTTGATTCTTAAATTTTGATCCGTTGTCGGATAGAATAAACTTAGGTGTAGTGAACGGACAAATGAGATGCGTCACTAAAGCGTGTGCCACAGTCTCCGCGGATATATCCTCCAAGGGAACTAGAATCACGAATCTGGAGAAGTGATCAACACACACGAGTATGTAGGTAGAGCCTTGATGGCTTTTTGGCAGTTGCAATAAGTCGATTGCGACAGTGTCGAATGGACGTTCAGGCGTCGGGTATTCGAGAATTGGAGCAGGGTGCATCGTAGTTCCCTTATGTTGAGCACAAGATAAACAATTTGCAATGTGTCGCTCGTTGTCCCTTTTCATTGTACTCCAATAGTAAGATTTTCTTATTTCGGCAAGGCATTTGTCACTCCCTGGAAGGCCTGTATTGTGGTACAGAGTGAGTACCGTGTCTCGTAGGTTGTCAGGTACAACAATTTGTGTGACAGTATCCTGCACTGTTTTTGTTGTTCGGTGCAGTATGTCTTGTTGGAGTTCAAATTGTTTGAACGGAAGAGGTAACTTTGGTAGATTGTCCTCCTCACCTGATTCTAGAGCATAAATTACTTTAGACCACGTTGGATCTTGCCGTTATTCCTCCCTTAATTTTTGTGTTGTGAACAAGGGTATTTGTATGACTGGAGCTATGTGTCTAGACAGTGCGTCGGCAACCACATTCTCGCGTCCCGGTAAGTGTTTAAAGACGGGTTCGAATTCTTGAATGGTCAAGTACCAACGTGCAAGTCTGCCAGAGAGGTTCTTTCCATGGAATAACTCCGTTACTGCTGCATGATCCGTATAGACTGTTATTTGATAACCAAAGATCACATCTGTGAACTTCTTTAATGACCAGACCACAGCTAACGCCTCTAGATGAGTTACTGAATAGCGTGTTTCTGCATCATCATGTTTACGGCTTGCATATGCAATTACTCTATTTTTCCCTCTAGTGTCTAGCTGCATGAGAACAGCTCCTAGCCCTTGTCCGGAGGCGTCGGTGCACAGGGTGAAAGGTTGAGTGTAATCAGGAAATGCCAATACTGGTGCATTGGTCATTGCTTCCTTTAATGCATTAAACCTGTTTTCCTGTTCATTGTTCCAAACAACTGTTGCATCTTTTTTTAGTAATTTTGTCAGCGAGGCAGCTAATTTAGCATACCCGTGGATGAATGAGCGATAGTAGCCGGAAAGTCCGAGGAAACTACGCACTTTGTCTACATTTGTAGGACAGGGAAATCGTGCAACTGCTTTCACCTTGCAGTCCATATTATGGATGTCGTTCCCATCAACTACGTGTACAAGGAATTGAAGTTTAGATTTGAGAAATTCGCATTTAGAGAGCTTAATTTTCAAACCTGCTTTATGAAGTTTTTTAAACACTTCACGTAATTTGGCAAGATGACTGTTTACATCTTTGCTTACAATAATCAAATCATCTAGATAGGCATAAACTGTATTGCCAATCATTCCAGCAAACAATGTATTAATCATTCGTTGAAATGTTAATGGAGCATTTCGTAGTCCAAATGGCATTCTTAAAAATGTTGAGTACCTGTTAGGACTGCAGGCATTATGATCCAATCTTTAGTAAGTTTGGGCTCGTGGACAACCTTCCTCGTATCTGTTGAGTTAGTTATCACTTTCACATTTGTTCTGATCATTGGATGTGAATTTTTCATAGCATGGTGTGTAGTGCTATTAAATGTTATAGTATGTCGACCAGGTTGGACATCTATATTATTTTGTTTTAGTGTTTGAAGACCTAATAATCCATCAGCTGGTAGAGAAAAATCTTTTACTATATAAAACTGAGCTAGAAAGATTTCACTGGAATCACAAAAACCTATAGGTAATGTAATGACTCCCATAATATCTAAATGTTGGCCTGTTACTCCGGAGAGATCGACATCAGTAGGTCTTATTTGCCATTTATTGTCACGAGAACGTCGATTCAATTCAGTAAATGACGTTATCGAGATAACGCATGTTCCCATATCTACAGTATGTCTAAAGAGAGCTTGGTGTTACCTACACTCACTGGTATTGTCAATACCTCTACTTTACTTAGTGCAGCGATCAATGACGCTGTCATGGAAGCATTAATAGTTATATGTGATCTTATCCCTGGTCGTGTTGGACATGGCGCAAATCTTCCCCCGACGGATTTTTAATTTGACGTCGTGGATTGCGCTCTAAATAATCCTGCCTGCATTGCTGCAGAGTTACAAAATCCTCTGAACTGTGTGATGTAGAATGATGTAGTAAACACCACTGGTCACTTTTGGGCTCAGATGCATTGTAGGTCTTGCTTACTGCACTTGGATTTAACTTTTGATTTTGATTTTTGAAGTTGCCTTTCTTGGCATTGTTAAACTGATAGGTATTACCGTCTTGTGGTGCATAGAAACATTCTTCAGTCTTATGATTCTGTTTCTTGCAAATTGTACAAACAGTTTTTTGTTTAGGCTTGGTACCTGTTTCTTCTTGAACCTTAATTGGTGCGATTGCCACCGGTGCAATGGTACTATCACGAGGTGTGTATGGGGTTCATTGTATTATCTTTTCTGCATAATCTGTGAGTTTCGCTGACTGGGGTCAGTTTTCCCTTTTAGCTTGCTTAAACTCTAATTTTTTAATAAGAAATATAAATTGGATATACTCAATAAGACGATACACGTTTTCCTCCTTCATGGTACGGTTTTTTTCCCACCAATCAGAAGCGGAGAAGTGTGTTTTCGCGTCGTCATAAGCTTGTCCCGCCACGGACTTCCCCTGTGAAGTCTCGGATCCGGTCATGTTGTGGTAATATTTTCCACACATTAGTTGCTTGCGTCACTGGGTTAGTCATGTTAGTGGTTATGGGTTGTTTACTAGTTAATGGCAATGCTGGTAAATTACTCGTGCATTGATGAGAAGATGTCAATACATTGTCAGAGGCAGGTTCACTATACAGAGGTGTAGTGTCGTAAGAACGTCCTGACCTAAGTTGTGTAAATAATAATTCGTTATTTGTTTTATCTATGATTGCTTTACTAACTTCTATTGAAGTGTTTACTGTTAGTTCAGGTTCAATGACTTGTAATTCATGCGCACCTTCGAGTTCACAGGTGTCAGTGTCAACAGTGTCATGAGGTACAGTGTCACTTGAATCACCATCTAAGTCTTCATTAAGTTGATCATTAACAATATATGAATGATTCATAAATGTTTCTTAGATTTAAAGGTTTAATAACTTTGCCAATCCATTCACAATAAGGTAATGTGAAATGTAATTTTAGTGATAATTAATTGTTTAAGTAATTTTCCATTAATTGTTACAAGGCACTTGATAATTTATAATCTATCACGATGTCTACCGTGTATTATGTATAATATGTGTATATACAGTATAACTAATGATTGTTTGTGAAATACCTAATACCGTAGAGTTGGTTGTAGTATCTCGGAGAAATCCTCTTGTTTACATCTGGTCAGCTGGGCTGGGTGTATGACGTAGTCGTCCAGATGGCGCCGCTCTCGATGACGTCACTGTTGGAGGTTTTCTACCCACAACATCTGTTCTGGTCCAGGTCGATGAGGGTTAGGTCGATAGGTCGATGAGGGTTAGGTCGATAGGTCGATGAGGGTGATGAGTCGACAGGTCGATGAGGGTGATGAGTCGACAGGTCGATGAGGGTTAGGTCGTTATGTGATATCCTGAGAAGGTACTGTGGGGTACGTGGTATTTGGTTCACACTCAGGATGGGATGGAGAAAGGAAACTCACAATGAACACATGTATACATGTTGTATTGGATGTACAATGCAGCTTGGAGCTGGGAAGTGACAGCGTGGTTACAAGCGTGATGTAGAGAGAGCTGGTTGGTGAGGATGCTCAGAGGAGGACAGCTTGTGGGTCGTCATGCTCGCCGGCGGGAGCGAGGACCGCCAGGCAGGCGGAGGAGGAGGAGGTGTTGCTGGCTGGTTGGTGTAGGTAGAAAGAAGAGAGTGGTCACCACGAGGTCAGGTCTTAAATAGCGGAGGTAGTCGTGGCTTAGTAGTTGACCTCCGTCATGTAAGGCGGCGCTGGTTGACCTAGACCACGAGGCATACACTGAGGAATTCGTGGGGTCGGCTACTCCGCGACAAACAGCATTTGTAGGGGAGAAATCCACTACAGTACCACTGGGTCTCTGCTTATCGCCTTCCTGTCAAGGTAAGTAATGGCTCTTGTAAACCACACACATCTGCTCTGTCTTGAGGGTTTTCTATAGGTTAAGTGTTTGTGTAACCACTTGTATTGGTACACAGTTAAAGTAACTTGTTAGTTCTTACTTGTAGTCGTCACTTATTTGTTGTGTTACTTTATAAGTATTTTTTTTGGTACTTATAAGTTTTCTCTCTAATTCACTAGAAATCACTGGAACTTGAAGCACTGATAAGTTGTTTTTAGATTCGTAACCGCTACCACAATTTTTGTGATTCCTAACGGCTACCACCATTGTTTCTGATTCGTAACCGCTGCCACTATTGTTTGGGCCGGGGTTTGATATCAAACGATCTCACTTGTTAACACTTGTCTGAATGAGTGTAGAGTAGTCGCTGGTACCTTTGATGAAGCTGGGTGAGATAATAGGTAGTCTCACGGCGTGTCACCTTTGATACAGTCGTAGTTTTGAGTCGTTGAGTCGTCCCAGCCGCCCTGGGTTACACTTGTAATTATCTTAGCTTGTAAGTATACACAAGTGTACACAGGTTCTGTTATCTTCATTTGTGGTTCCTTTGTTTAATGTAAACACACGTGGTGATTTTCTAGTTATATTGCATGCTCTGGTAGTTACAGAATTGTTTGTTGACAGACTACTGAGGATTAGCTATTAGCTTGTAATTAGCTATAAAATTAGAGAGAGATACAGCCTTGGGAGCTATGCTCACATACTTCTCTTTGGTACGGTGTCTGGCTGTGAACTGGTGAACTGTGTGAAGCTGTGAACTAGGCGAACCTCACTCTGTCTGCTTATAAGGGGGTATGTAATCTATACGTCAACACAGAGATAAGAGGCTACACTCATAAGAACATAAGAATATAAGACTGGAGGAAACTGCAGCGGGCCTATTGGCGCATACTGGGCAGTCCCGTTTACACCCAACCCCTATTGCTCATAAAAGCATCCAACCTATGTTTGAAGCTATTCAGCATATTCGAGTTAATGATGATATTTGGTAACTTGTTCCATTCATCCACTACTCTGTTTCCAAACCAGAGTTTACCTATTTCCCACCTAAATCTAAATTTGTCTAATTTAAAACCATTGTTACGAGTTCGCTCCTGGTTGGATAGTTTGAGTACCTTTGTAATGTCCCCTTTGTTTAGCCCTGCCTTCCACTTATACACCTCTATCAGGTCGCCCCTCGCTCTACGTCTCTCAAGGGAGTGCAAATTAAGATGCTTTAACCTGTCTCTATACTCAAGGTTCCTAATGCCCGGGATTAGTCTTGTCATTCTCCTCTGAATTCTTTCCAAGGATTCTATATGCATTCTGTAATACCGTGACCAGAACTGAACTGCGTAATCCAGGTGTGGTCTCACAAGAGCAAGATACAGTTTTAGGATGACCTCGCTAGTCCTGTAACTAACACTCCTTTGTATGAACCCAATTACTTTATTAGCCTAGTTACGAGCAAAAACACATTGTTTATTTGGCTTAAGGTTCCTACTTATCATTACTCCTAAATCTCTCTCGCAGTCGGATTTCTCTATGGCATCGTTGTTCATCTGGTATCTGGTTTCCCTGTTTACATCTCCTATACTGAGTACTTTACATTTGTCCACGTTGAATTTCATCTGCCATTTTTCAAACCATTCGAAAAATTTATTTAGATCTTCCTGTAGTTTTCCTGAGTCCTCGTCAGATTTAATAACACGTCCTATTTTAGCGTCATCAGCAAATTTACTTATGTTGCTGTCTATGCAGATATCTATGTCGTTTATGTATATAATGAATAATAATGGTCCAAGTACTAAGCCTTGGGGAACTCCACTTGTGACGTTGCTCCAATGGGACTTAGTGCGGTTAATGCTCACTCCCTGTTTCCTGTCCTGTAACCACGCCCTAATCCATTTAAGGATGTTACCTTTGATGCCATGAGCTTCTACCTTTCTAATTAGTCTTTCGTGGGGAACTCTGTCGAAGGCTTTGCTTAAGTCGAGATATACCACATCATAATTGTGCCCCTCGTCCACCGATTCGAAAACTGATGAAAAGAATGTTAATAGATTAGTTAGACAAGAACGTCCGCTTGTGAAGCCATGCTGGGAATCATTGATCAATCCGTGCTTCTCCAGGTGATTTCGAACAGAGTTTGAAATGATTGCTTCCAGTAATTTGCCTACTATTGATGTTAGACTGATTGGGCGGTAGTTAGAGGATAGTGATCTATCCCCCTTCTTGAAAATCAGTATTACATTCGCTTTCCTCCAGGATTCTGGTACTACACCTGTTCTTAAGGACATGTTAAACAACTTTGCTAAGGGCATACTAAGCTCTTCCTTACATTCCTTTAATACTCTGGCAAATATCTCATCGGGACCAGGTGACTTATTAGGCTTTAGTTTGTCTATTTGCTTACTAACATCGTTACTAGTCACTACTATCTCGCTTAATTTGTTTTCTTCACTATCTCTGAATAGAGTCGGTGCCTCGGGTATCATGTTTCAATTTTCGGTGGTGAAAACTGTTGAAAAATATTTGTTCAAATTATTGCTCATTTCTCTGTCGTTATCAGTGAGCTCGCCGGTGTCTGACCGTATTGGTCCAATCTTTTCTCGTGTTTTAGTTTGATACATTTGGTAGAATCCTTTGGGGTTTGTCTTTGCCTCCCTTGCTATCCTTACCTCATTATTCCTCTTTGCTTTCCTTATCTCGGTTTTAACCCTACTCACCAATACCCTATAATAGTCCCGGAGGTGAATTTCGCCACGATTTATCCTTCAACCTATAGCCTTCCTTTAGCCAATGATGTTCTTTAAATAATTATTTATCCATTTAGGGTCATTGTTGTCTAATCTGAGTTTTTTGCATGGTATGTTCTGCCTTTGTCCATTAAGTAACTCACTATTTAAATTGTCGTGGAACTCGGCAATCTCAGATCTCGTTATCAGGTCCGTGTCATCTGTCAGGTTCACAGCCAAGCGTGACACCCCCTCTCTCAGCTGCCTCTTTAAACTGTCAAAGTTCGCCCTTCTGAAATCTGGTACTTTAGTGGAATTTTCCTTACGTCTGCCCTGAAAATCTAACTGGAACCTAATTTCTTTGTGATCGCTGTTTGCAAATTCGTTCCCTACCTCGACATGGTTAATGAGGTTTTCTCTGTTTGACAGAACTAAATCGAGTATATTATTACCCCGTGTGGGTTCGGTTATATGTTGACTTAGAAAATAGTCCTGGATCGTCTCGAGAAAAACCTCTGATTCTGATTTACCTGTAAGGTCAGTCCAATCTATTTGGCCAAGGTTAAAGTCGCCTACTATACAGACTTTGTTGTGTATGGAAGCCCTGAGCATTTCATCCCAGATAAGTCGCTCATTGACTCTATCAAGATTGGGAGGTCTATATATTACTCATGTGATTAATTTTTCCCTACCGTCGATTAATTCTATCAAAATTGTTTCTGTATTCCGCTCACTTTTTATTTCCTTATTAATTTCACACTTCAGATTATCCCTAACAAAGATTGCTACTCCGCCTCCATTCCTGGTCTGCCTATCGGTTTGGAACAGTTTATAACCCGCAATTTGGTATTCGACTGGTAACTCACGTGTGTCTAGGTTGATCCATGTTTCAGTGAATGCTATTATATCGATTTTTTCAGTACATACCAAGGCCCTAATATCATCCATTTTGTTTCTCATACTACTACTGTTCGCGTAGTATACATTTAAGTTAGTCGTGTTCTGAGTCCACCCTTTACCGCGTTTAGTTTTAAACTCCCTGTCTAATTTAGTTTTGTCATCATTCCTAACACTATTTCCCTGTAATCTTTCTCTTTGTTTACCCACTCCCACTGCAGTCTCCTCCACCCCCGTGCTCATATGTTCTCCTAGCAGTTTAAAGACTTCGATATCTTTTGAACTGCCCCCTCTAGAGCACCAGCCAGGGTTGTTACTCCATCCCTAGCATAAAGGTCCCTTCTGCCATAGAAGTTGTCCCAGTTGTCAATGAATGGGACTGATATTGACTTGCAATATCTGCCAAGACGGTCGTTGACACCAACTGCCCTTGACAACCATTCACTGCCAACTCTCCTTCTAGGCAGGACAGGGCATATGATAGGGATCCCTCCCTTAGTCCTAATACGATCTATAGCTGCCTTGAACTTATCAAGAAGCTCCTCGCTCCTACACCGGCCAATATCATTGCTTCCTGCACTGAGGCAGATAATGGGTTTGTTCCCATTACCAGACAAGATATTGTCCATCCTGTCAATTATATCTCCCACCCCAGCTCCTGGCAAACACACCCTCATCCTATTTTTGTTTTTACCACAAAAGGCCCTGTCCATGTACCTTACCTGTGAGTCACCAACAATTAAAGTTTTTATACCTTCCTTGTCTTCCCTGTCCCTGACTGTTCTAACGTCCAATTCGTCTATCAAGGGACTGAACGGGTTGGTACACTTAGCTGTTGTTGTAGTGTTTGTCTTATCCTTGGTGTACTTCTTCACCACCAGCTTCGTCTTCCCACTACTCACCACCTTCCACTCGCTTGAGTTTTCGTCAGACACTGGCTCCCCTTTTAATTTCGCCAGCTCTTCCTTTAATTTCAGGTTCTCCAACGTGGTCCTCTCAATTTCTTCCTTGGCCCTCGCCAATTCTTCCATGGACCACTCCAGTTTGGTCAACAAACTCACATACCCAAGACCGCACATAGCACTGGCCATATCTGATAATTACCCCTCGGGAGCAAACCCTGCCGTGACCTTTCCCCTAGTGAGGTCAGAACACAACTAAGGTCAGAACACAACTGACTGAGGTCAGAACACAACTCCACAGGCCTACTCTCACAGAGGCCTGGGGACATATATTTATGGGTTGTAACCTGAATCTGTGTGAAACTACAAATGTTTATGTGCTGTTTACCCTAGGAGGTGTGACAGAACAAATGCTTATGTAGCTGTATGCTCAATAGTCTGGGTGATAGAATGTATATAATGAATATATGTCTTTAGCCCATAATTATATAATACTGATTGATAGGGCTGGAACATGCACTGCAACACACCCATTAAACTGCAACAATATGCAGCAATAAACACTAACCTAACCTAACCCTGACCTAACCTAACCTCCCCTGTGTTGGTTAGGTTAAGTTAGGTTAGTGTCAGTTTAAGTATTATTAGACCAGGTTATGTCAGGTAAGGTCAGGTTACATCATGTTATGTCAGGTGAGGTCAGGTTACATCATGACTTTCAGGTGAGGTCAGGTTACATCATGTCATGTCAGGTGAGGTCAGGTTACATCATGTTATGTCAGGTGAGGTCAGGTTACATCATGTTATGTCAAGTGAGGTCAGGTTACATCATGTTATGTCAGGTAAGGTTAGGTACCATCATGTTATGTCAAGTGAGGTCAGGTTACATCATGTTATGCCAGGTGAGGTCAGGTTACATCATGTTATGTCAGGTGAGGTCAGGTTACATCATGTTATGTCAGGTGAGGTTAGGTTAGATTCAGGTCATGTCAGGTCAGACGAGGTTAGAGCTGGGTCAACAAAATCCGGTAACACAGGAGGCAGTATTTACGAGAATCTAAATTATGTAAGAGAGGCGTCAGAGTGGGAGACGGACGGCAGCAGGGGGCAGCGTCCTCACCATAAAACTGGCGGTGTTTACATGACGTGATGCTGGGATAAACATGGATAGTCTAGGGATATTGTGACGCTGGGATAAATCTGACACACACACACACACACACTCGCTAAAAATCGTTAAAAACCCTCCCTAAAACTCGCTTAAAATCCCTAAATTAAATCCCAACTAGGCACAACTCACTAAAAGCCAAACCCACACACACACACACAATCGCTAAAAATCGTTAAAAACTCTCCCTAAAACTCGCTTAAAATTCCTAAATTAAATCCCAACTTGGCACAACTCACTAAAAACAACACACGCACACTAGCCAAAAATCGCTAAAATCCTCCCTAAAATCGCTTAAAATCCCAAAATTAAATCCCTTTATATACGACAATTAAGACAATTTTATATAGCTAAATTCCAACTGTATCTCCAAATATGTTAAATATATTCCGTCAATATGTAACGTTGGGGTAAATATCTCTAAGTCAATTTCCATCTATATAAATCACATAGAAGCATCGCTTATTTAATTTCCATCCATAACTTCTTGGACGCTAAATTTCCCCCTCCCCTCTGGCCATTTTTTTTCCTCAGACCCACAGACTAGTGCTGCCCTCCCCCTCCTGTGGTCACTTGATGAACTAACCAATAAACAGAATAACAGACTGTTGTGGGGAGGGAAGGGGAGGGGGGGGGCATATACCGTTTAATAACAGGAGGAATTAACGCATAAATAAGGGATATGAGTTGTGGATCATGTAATCAAGGGATAGCGGGCCTTTGTAGCATTTTAATTAGGGGAATAGACGCGGGATTCATGAATGATTCTCTCCCTTAAGGGCTGATGTGACCTTGACCTAAACCCACGGATCATTCTTCACACTAGACAGACAGATAGACACCCACAGACATTCACCCACCAAGACATCCATTCATCCACCTAGGCATCCACAAAGACATCCATTCACCCACCAAGACATCCATTAATTCACCTAGGGATCCATTCACCCACCACGACATCCATTCATCCACCAAGACATCCATTCATCCACCAGGGCATCCATTCATCCACCAAGACATCCATTCACCCACCAAGACATACATTCATCCACCAAGACATCCATTCACCCACCAAGACACCTATTCACCCACCAAGACATCCATTCATCCACCAAGACATCCATTCATCCACCAAAACATCCATTCATCCACCAAGACATCCATTCATCCACCAAGACATCCATTCATCCACCAAAACATCCATTCATCCAACAAGACATCAATTCATCCACCAAGACATCCATTCATCCACCAAGACATCCATTCATCCACCAAGACATCCATTCATCCACCAAGACATCCATTCATCCACCAAGACATCCATTCATCCACCAAAACATCCATTCATCCACCAAGACATCCATTCATCCACCAAGACATCCATTCATCCACCAAGACATCCATTCACCCACCAAGACATCCATTCATCCACCAAGACATCCATTCACCCACCAAGACATCCATTCATCCACCAAGACATCCATTCATCCACCAAGACATCCATTCACCCACCAAGACATCCATTCACCCACCAAGGCATCCATTCATCCACCAAGACATTCATTCATCCACCAAGACATCCATTCATCCACCAAGGCATCCATTCATCCACCAAGACATCCATTCATCCACCAAGACATCCATTCACCCACCAAGACATCCATTCACCCACCAAGACATCCATTCATCCACCAAGACATCCATTCACCACCAAGACATCCATTCATCTCACCAAGACATCCATTCACCCACCAAGACATCCATTCACCCACCAAGACACACTCCATTCACCCACCAGGACATCCATTCATCCACAGACAGACAAACTTCCCAGCCACAGGAGCTGCTGCACAGCCAACCGCCTATTGCAGACTTTCATGGCCTTATGTTCTCCCTCATAAGCCCCCCATTTCCTCCCTCATTACTTTCTTCCTCCCTAAGCCCCCATTTCTCTCCTCCCTCCTAGCCTTCAGTATCTTCCTCGCTACTTTCTTTTCCTCTCACAAGCCCTCATTTCTCCCCCTCATTACTTTCTTCCTCCCAAGCCTCCCCATTTCCTTCCTCCCTCCTTAGCCTTCAGCATCTTCCTCGCCATTTCTTCCCTCACGTCTCTCATTTCCTCCCTCATTACTTTCTTCCTCCCTAAGCCCCCATTTCCTTCCTCCCCTCCTAAGCCTTCAGTGTCTTCCTCGCTACTTTCTTCCCTCACAAGCCCTCATTTCCACCCTCATTACTTTCTTCCC
>NW_024747245.1:0-2500 GCF_018991925.1 Homarus americanus
GGCCGCTCATAGCTGATGCTGCACATGTTCTAAGAGGCACTCCATCCCACGAAGAGGAAACGAAAACGGGTCGGATATCTTTTAAGTAAGCCCCGCCGGAATTTCGTCTATCACCTCGAAAAGAGTGCTTGGCATGCATTGCAGTGGAACCTAAATTGATGAGTGCGCCTGGGCCCGCAGTCTACCATGTAGTGGTGCAGGCAGAGAGATGAGAATGCTTGGGTGACGCCGTGCTCTTCCTCACGCGCTCCTCCACCCTCTCCCACGGTCAGACGCGGTGTGGGCGTTCTCTTTGAAAGTTCGCCACGAGTCCACGTCTATCTCATGACTGGGAGGGAGGCAGGGGGAGTTCTCTCTAAACGCGTTAAAGACGGTGTTGCGCCTCATAACGGCGCTCGCCGGGATAGAGCACTAGTTCTGCAGCCGGAAAGGCCGCTCACGCCAATTAATACTGCGACTCTCGCTCTCTTTCTCCGGATAAACAAGTGCCACTGCTGTGGCATGCGGGAACGGGGAAAGAGGTCAAAGTTTAAGCGGCAAAGGTGCGGCCGAGTAAAGGCGGAACACGAGCGTATATGCATTAAAACTGTGTGTGTATATGACTCTGCGAGAGATGTTCTGCTGGAACACTTTTCCTATTGGCTATTTACCACTCAATGAGAAGGAACGGAGTCAGGGGTGGGAGTGCCGGCGCCATGGCCGCTGGTACCCCCGCGACAAGCCCTCAAACCTTCCTGCCTGGTAATGTCGGTGGTGAAGAAAGTCGGTGGCAGAGCGTCTTCCGCTTCGTGGTTGGGGAACTTGTTCCCCCTAAGGATGATGAGACCACGATCGACCTCGTAGTAGGAGAGAGCTACCCGCCAAATTTAAGCATATTAATAAGCGGAGGAAAAGAAACCAACAGGGATTCCCTTAGTAAGGGCGACTGAACCGGGAAAAGCCCAGCGTATAACCTCGATGTCTTCGGGCACGAGGGGTGTTGCGTTTCAGAGGGTCCAGCACGCCGTCCCATACCGTCTAAGTCAAGCTTGAAAGCGGCCACTGCCCATGGAGGGTGACAGGCCCGTATGGCGGCGCCCGTGAGGGTACAGATGGGACGGTCGGAAAGGGCCTCTCTGTAGAGTCGGGTTGCTTGAAAGTGCAGCCCAAAGCAGGTGGGAAACTCCATCTAAGGCTAAATATGACCACGAGACCGATAGCAGAAGCAAATACCGTGAGGAAAGTTGAAAGAACTTTGAAGAGAGAGTTCAAGACGTGAAACCGTTAAGAGCAAACGGGTGGAAACTCGAAGGTCGAATGAGGGATTCAGCTCTCGCTGTCGGCTGGGTGGGGGTTATAATTGGAGCGACCAAAAATGTTGGCCGCCCCTCACGCTGGCGTCGTGGCGGGCGTATTTCGCCGTAGTAGGTCACCGCCACCCGTTGCCGGGGACGTCGAAGGCCCGGTCGGACTGGTACCGCGCCGCTCTCTTCAGCTCGTCTGGGGAGACCGCGACGGGGAACCACCGGTGTCCCTGCCTGCGACGGCGTCGAGAAGAGCGCCCGCCGCTTCGGCGGCGTTTTGTCAAGGTGCAAAAGGTCGTGATCCACCTGACCCGTCTTGAAACATGGACCAAGGAGTCCAACATGTGCAAGTCAATGGGCCTACCTAAACCCAAAGGCGAAATGAAAGTGACGGGCGCCGGGCAGCTGTAACAGGCTCTCCGTGCGTCTTGGGCGATCGACCGGTTGCCTGCGCTATACGCCACGCCGCGACAAGCGGGTGAGATACTTTCCCCGTCTGGACGTTGCGTGTGGTGGAGGTCGTCAGGGCGATGGTCGAAGTTTAATTTCTCATGGAAGGGGCGCAGGCCGGGACTTGCCAAGACGCCGCGGTGCTGTCCGGCCCCGGAAGCGGGCCGTCGGTAAACGGCGGAGGCGCACCGGGGCAGGCTCGCGGGCAGTCGGCAAGTACCATGAGCATATATGTTGGGACCCGAAAGATGGTGAACTATGCCTGGCCAGGATGAAGCCAGAGGAAACTCTGGTGGAGGTCCGTAGCGATTCTGACGTGCAAATCGATCGTCGGAGCTGGGTATAGGGGCGAAAGACTAATCGAATCATCTAGTAGCTGGTTCCCTCCGAAGTTTCCCTCAGGATAGCTGGAACTCGCAGGGTGAATTTCATCCGGTAAAGCGAATGATTAGAGGTCTTGGGGACGAAACGTCCTCAACCTATTCTCAAACTTTAAATGGGTGAGATGCCGAGCTTGCTTGTAGGGTTGAAGCTCCGGCGACTAATCTGAGTATCTAGTGGGCCACTTTTGGTAAGCAGAACTGGCGCTGTGGGATGAACCAAACGTCGAGTTAAGGGGCCTAAATGAATGCTCATTCAGATCCCATTGAAAGGCGTTGGTTGCTATAGACAGCAGGACGGTGGCCATGGAAGTTGGAATCCGCTAAGGAGTGTGTAACAACTCACCTGCCGAAGCAACTAGCCCTTAAAATGGTATGGCGCTCAAG
>NW_024747245.1:7500-19779 GCF_018991925.1 Homarus americanus
ATCAGTGGTGCCCCACGGTGGCGTGATACATGCACGTTTACTGCGGTGCTCTGATTGGCTGACCGAACGTGGCGTGGTAGGTAGGCTGTTTCTACTCTCTAAGTCCTCTTCTTTCCTTTTTCCATCCCCCTCATGCACTCCGTTCTTTGAACGGGAGGCGGGACTTCGCGATACGGTCGATCCGGCAAGGGAACCTGTGATAGTGCAGGGCACCCCTTGTCCGGGGGTCACCGGTAGGTGGCAACTTTTTTAGATATTACTATAGTCACAGGTAACCTGGGTGCAGAGCCCGACGCCCGTCCAAGAGGGGGGGGGCGGGGTCACTGCTCCCAGGCAGGAGCCCTGTGTTATAGGTAGGATTAGATGTAATCAAGAAGATGACAACTAGCATTAGAATAAAACATAGAGATAAGGGACACTCTATTGGAAGGGGAAAAGTGGCAGAAATCACTTACAACAAAATGCAAGTCCCACTAACTAGAATATTCAGCACCAATGAAGGTTTTAAAGTAATCTGTAAAGATGACTTTGATTCAGATAAAATCCTTTCAAAAGAAGCAAGAGATATATTTTACAATGAAGGCCTTATTGTTGTCATGCCACCAGAACAAAAAGCAAAAAGATCAGTTTTTGTTCGTCAAGTCGATCAAGAGATCGGGAGGAAGACCTGAAAGAAGAACTGGAACGCCAAAATAGGTGGATGAAGATTGAAGAAGTCATTAAGATAAAGGACTATACTCATGTTTGAAGAAGTGTCAATGACTGAGAAAGTTTTACAACAGGGCTTTCTAATATTCAACATGTCAGTCACACCACATCAAATAAAGAAGGAGACATTCATCAGTCTGCAAACTTGCTTCTCCTGCTACCAATATGAAGAACACACAACGAGAGACTGTCCGGAAAAAGAAAAAAAGTACTGCTCAGATTGTGCAGGCGACGACCATACCTACACTGAATGTAAGAATACACATGTTGGCTGTCTCAACTGTAAGAGAAACGGGAATGTATACATAGGACATAGGACGTTAGCAATGGCATGCCCAATAAAAAACACATGATAAAGTACAAGAAACAAGGAAAAGGAACAAGACAAGAAGGATACGACATACGTCGAAATAGCAAAGAGAGCGGTCCAAGAGGCTCATAGACCAGAATCCACAGTATTAAACCTAAGTGAGCCAATACATGATAAGGTAATGATTAGTATGATCCATGCACATTTGCACAATATCATTGCACCCGGATCATACAATGAGGAATTAAGGAAAATGTTTAAATTGAATAACCTACCAGAGATGATATTTCCAGAGAATCCACAATCCGAAAAACTATTTCAGACAACATATGCAAGCGAACTGAGAGAAAAGACTACATCAAGACGAACAAAGGTTTGAGCAAGGAGCAACAGCTGATACACAAGGAACACAAGCGACTGATAGAGATCCCAGACAAATGACTAGAAGTGACAAAGAGAAGATAGAAATAACAAAAGGACAGACAAAGGAGTAGGGAGGAGAGAAGATAAGATGGAAACTGATCACAATATACAACCTGAATCTGCTGAAGAAATTGGATTAAAAGTTATCACTACAACAAAACATGGAATCCCAACATCGAGACCAACAGGAGGGACAATAGTAAAAACTGTGAAGGAGGGATATACAAGTGGACATATCAAGAAAAATCCCTAAGTGAAGATTATGTCTGGTCACTAATTACTACGGACAAACTAAAGATTACGGCCAAAGACTTTAAAATAGTAGACCCGTCAGAGTATAGAAGAGTCAGAAGCGGGAAACAGGATGATAGGTCTCCACTCCAACTGCCACAATCCAAGTATAAGAAATAATGGACAATAGACAAACAGTAAGAACTTTAAGAATAATACAACACAACGTAAGAAACTGGAAGACCGAGAGAATTAACCTAAGTAATATATATCGCGAAATTGACCCTGACATTATACTAATAAACAGTCACGGTGAGACAGAAAACAACAACATAAAACTCTTTAACTATTATATAAACCAAAGAAATAAATCGGGCGAGAAAAATGACGGAGTAGCGATAGCGGTTAAAAGAAACTTAAAATTTAAACTAATTGATGACTTCCAGGATGAATTTCTAGCAATAAAAATAAATACAACTCAAGGAGACGTAATTATTGCTACTACTTACCTATAGAAGACCTATTAAAATTGGCTAACAATAGTCATCCGATGTACATCTTAGGAGACTTTAACGCCAGACATAGGATTTTTGACAATACAAATAATAACGTCGTAGGAAACGCCCTTAATCAATTAATAAATTTAGGGAAAATCAATCATCTGGGTCCTAACTTTCCAACCTGGAGAAATCACAATACACAATCGACACCAGACAAAATTTTTACCAACAACAAAGCCTTTTTCAATTACCATATAATACAGGCAGTGACCATCTGCCAATTATACTAACACTGTCAACAAGCCCCATACAGATACCAATAAAAAGAGACTGAAAATGAGTAAAACAGACTGGGACAGCTTCAAAGACGACTTAAGTAATCACCACTCGATTAACCTACAAGGGAAAACAACAGAAGATATAGACTCAGAAATGGACAGACTGCACTCAGCAATAAAAACATCTATAACCAAACACACTCCTACTTCACACTTTAGAACATTACCCAACAACAGACTACCAGAAGAAGTTAAATTAATCCAGACCTATTACAATGAAATAAACAGGTATATGGAAAGACACGGCAGTAACAGATGGCTATTGTTACGAGTTGGGGATTTAGAATATAGTTATACGTCTACCCAGATCCCAACAGGTAACAACAATAAAAACAAAGACAATCGGACTATAAAAGGGTAGACAAAGGATGCGAGTTTTCGTTGTATATAATAAGTACCATAAATCCCTTAACAAAATATTCAGCTTATAAATTACCCTTAACCAAACTTAACCTAAACATTAACAGTATATACATATTAATAAACATAAAACAATCTCGAAGCAAGTGGACGTGGGGAAATTAATACAAGAGATACTAGTACTTAAGTGAGGAGCTGAGATGGCTGACGAGTAAGGCTGAGTATTGTAGAAGACGGTAGGTAGTCACTGCACGTACGTAGGTTTAGAGGATAGATGATCCTGTGGTCACTTCCCAGAGCCAAGTGCTCTCTCCTCGAATGGAGGTGACGCAACAACCAGGATAGGGAGAAGGGAAACCTCGGAGTGGTAACTAAGACGAGTCATACTCGTGTCTCGTCCCTAGATGGCGTTGCTCGTGGTGCTGGGTAGGTAGATCAGGACAATAGATGGCGTGCTTCGTAGTGCTGGGTGGAGGGTTCATAACACACCCCCTCCAAAGACCTCCGTAGCGCGGGCGCGAAGGAGGTGATCACCTGGTGCGTCTGGAGTAGCTGCTGCATTTCCACTGGAGCTCGGGATAAGGAGTCTGCAATCAGGTTATAGGGCTGGGTGAGGAGAGCCCAGCGGAGGATTCGCTGGTTGGGAGGTCTTGTTGGTTTGGATGAACGTGAGTGGGTTATGGTCGGTGAAGACTAGGGTTGTTTGTGGGCTAGACTGGAGGTAACATTCAAACTTCTTTATTGCCAACACCAGAGCCAAGGCCTCCTTCTCTATGGTCGAGTAGTTGGTCTGATGTTTTTCAACTTGGCGGAGTAATATGCCACAGGGTGAAGAACATCAGTGGTTGGGTCGGGTTGTAGGAGCACAGCCCCCACTCCGACACCACTAGCGTCGATTTGCAGATGGAAGGGCGAGGTGTAGTCAGGCTTGGAGGCAAGGAAGGCTTTGAGGCGGTGGAAAGACTGGTCGCACCTCTGGTTCCAGATGTAAGGGACCGCAGAACTGGTAAGGTCTGTGAGGGGTCCGGCCACGCTGGAGAAGTTACTGCAGAACCGACGGTAGTAGCCGCACATCCCCAGGAAGCGCATGAGTTCCTTCCTCGTCATTGGAGTGGGGAAGGACAAGATGGCTCTAACGTTTGCGTCAGCAGGTCTCACCATACCATGCCCAACTTGCAGTATGTCCCAGGTAAGTCACTGAGGCCCGGCCAAAGCAGATTTAGCCAGGTTTATGGTGAATCCAGTCTCTTGCAGTCGTGCAAGCAGCCTCTCCCAAACGCACCAGATGTTCGTCCCAACTGTCCGACACCACCACCAGGTCATCCAGGTAGGCGAACGTCCCACCTGGAATCCTGAATTAGGAAGTTGATGGCCCTCTGGAATGTGGCCGGAGCATTAGAAAAGCCAAACGCCATAACCAAATATTGAAAAAGACCAAATGGAGTTATAAATGCCGAGATTATTTTGGCCTATCCGTGAAGGTCCACTTGATAATAATATCCTTTCAGTAAGTCCACCGTACTGATAAATTTGGCACAGCCTATGCTGTCTATTATATCTTCAATCAAAGGTAAAGGGTAGGAGTCTGAGACAGTGACCTGGTTCACTTTACGATAATCGGTACAGAAACGAAAAGTGCCATCGGGTTTTGGAAAGAGAAGGCAAGTGAAGCCCAGGGGAGGTACTAGGCTCAGCTAAGTTATGTTTTAACAAAAAATCTACCTCCTTTTTCATAATCTCTTTTTTTTGTGGATTTAGTCGATAGGCTGATTGCCTAATGGGTTGTACATCATCTGAGATTAGCTTATTATCATGTTTAAGTATATTGCAAAACCCTGGGAGGTCTGATGTAACTTTAGGAAATGTTGATAATAACTTAGTGAGATCTTTTGCTTGAGATGGATTCAGAACAGAAAAATACTCATCCAAGTTGTTGAGTATGTGACTGTTAGTAGGGTTTTCTTTAGGTAGAGGAAATCTAGGTCTCCAATAGGTCCATGTCATCTGTCTCCGGCTCCGGCCTGACAAAACCGTATGCAATACAAGTTTGACTTATAGCCCCTCTGGGAGTGTCTTCCTCCTGACTGCCTGGAATGGTAAAGTTTCATGAGATTAATGTGACAAGTTGTGAATCTTTTCTGCGATCCAGGGTATGGACTATAGTTGAGAAGATAGTTTGTGCGCAACTATATAGGGACCAGTAAACTTGCTTTTAAGGGGAGAGCCTGGAATGGGTGAAGAGTAACACTTTGTCACCTGGAAAATGATCTTTTAACTAATTTTAGGTTTGAGGGACTTACCATTTTTCTTGGACTTTTAAGTTTGACTGAGCAATGGTTCGGACTTCAGTTAATTTGTCCCTTAAAGTGTCAATGTATTGGGAAACTGTTGCGAGCTTAATAGATGGAGTGTCAAACCACTGCTCCTTTACTATTTTAAAGGGTCCCCTTATTTGTCTCCCATATAGTAACTCGAACGGGGAGAAACCCAATGACTCCTGGGGACATTCCCTGATGGCAAAGAGTAACAAGTCTATGCTTTCATCCCATTCCTTTTGGTGTTCTATACAGTATTTTTTGAGCATTGATGTACAATGGTCCACACTGAGGTCTTTCATCACCTGTTTGAAAAGATTGCTCGTAAAATTGGTGCCCTGATCGGATTGGATCTCTTTAGGAATGCCCACTGGAGTGAAAAGGTGCAAAAGATGTTTGATTACGTTTTTTGAAGTGATGCTTTTAAGGGGAAAAGCCTCAGGATAACGTGTACTGGTATCCATAACTGTGAGCAGGAATTGATTTCCCTTCTTAGTCTTTGGTAATGGGCCACACAATCCACAACAATCTTTTCAAATGGTGTAGAAAATACTGGGATGGGCTTAATATGACAAGATTTTAGGTATTTTGACACATCCTTCCTAAGTCCAGGCCAATAATAGTGTTGGAGGAGCTTTTTATATGTTTTCAGGATTCCCAAATGTCCTGAAATACCATCATGGGCAAGGGCAATTAATGCTGGTCTGACTGAGGTGGGAATTACCACTTGATGTATTTCAGACCACGTGTCTAGATGGGCAAGCTCAGGGGGCCTATAGGCCCTCATCAAAAACCCAGCCTAAAATAATAAAAGCTTTGGAAGAGGTGTTAAAATCTTTTACCCTCAACTGCTGCATGATGAAGTTTAGTCAAAGATGGATCAGATTGTTGGGCTTTAACGAGCTCACATCACTTACTAATTGTCTTATTGTACAGATCTGTGGGTAGGAAAATATTAGAGGTGGTTTTAGACGAAGAGGGCCCATTTCGCACACTCTGTGACCGGGTGACAGCACAAAGATGGGAAAAAGATGAGGAATAGTTTCTTTAAGGTCAGTGGTGGAGTTGACAGGTAAGGGAAAGTCGACTGTCTTTATGTTGGGAACCACTAGATCTCCTACCAAGTCATTACCCAATAATAAATGAATGCCGCTCACAGGCATTGGATCTTTCCTAATGGCTACTTGCACTTCCCCAGTAATCAAGGGACATTGGAGGTGCACTTTAGCTAAGGGATAGGAAGAATGGGATGAGAGATCTGGAATTAGAACACTCATTAGTAAATGCGGTAGATATATCAGGAATGACGTTAAACAGGAGGATAGATTGTGCTGCGCCCGTATCACGTAGTATACGAATAGGGAAAGAACGAGAACCCTCTATGATTGAAATTTTTCCCTCATAGGTGAATGAAGAGAAGAGATCCTGATGGGGCCTTTCCACATTGGTATTTGCTATTGGTTTGGACTTGGGATCCAGGGAACTACTTTTAGCAATTCGACACTTTGGGTGTTTACAATTCTGGATCGTATGGCCTGGGTTTTTACAGTAAGAACAAGTAAGCTTGGTTGCATCGGGGGGAGTAGGTGTGGGACCTTTCGACCTACCACTCACGTTCCCAAGGTTATCATCAGAGGAGGACCTAACATGTCGGGAAGTACCACGTTCTCTACTGCCAGTGACTCCACCAACAAAGCGTACGCATCAGCCAGCTCAGCAGCACGCCCTAAATTAACCTCTCCACGCTCCTCCACATGCTTCAAGATGTGAAATGGTATCTTGCTCTTCCACTCACTCAGGACTACCAAATTTGGCAATGCAAATGTGGAGGTCTCTGTAACCTCTAACCACTTCTTAAAAAACCTAAGCTTTTCTTGAGCAAACTCAACAAGAGGTGTGGGAAAATGGTTTGGTTAGTTTACGAAACTTCTGCCATTATCCATCTGGCGTGATAGCATAAGAGGTGAGGATCATTGCTTTTTACGTTATCATAGTCGTATTAAGTGCAAGCAGGTTATAAACTCTACGAGCCTTACCATATAATTTAGGAACTAACACTGACACCCACTGGTCCTTTGGCCACTCATTCTTCCCGGCTATTTTCTCAAAAGTCCTAAATGACCCGTCCATATCGGATTCATCAAACCCGGGAACAAGGGAAGAAGCAGTAGCAGGGTTAAAAGCAGCTAGTTTCTCTCTTAATGCCACTTCCTTTGATCTAAACTCCGATGTTAAGGTGACTTCTATCTCTCTTACCTGTAGTTCTTTCAGTCTAGCCTCCTGCTCCAACTTGGCCCGTTCCATCATTTCCTCATGCTCCAACTTGGCCTGTTCCGACCTTCCCTCATGCTCCAACTTGTGCTCCAACTTGGCCTGTTCCGACTCCTGCTCCAACTCGAGTTCTTTCATTTTGATTTGGAACTCGAACCTAGCTCGTTCCAGTTCTAAGGCGTCTATTCGTTGTGTTTCTTGTTGAGGGCTAGCCAGACCTGAAGCAACTTCTGAGTGAGGAGGGGTGGTGGATAGTGGTTGAAGTTTCTTGGACATGGGCGTTAATCTGTCAACAGCGGATTCTTTTAAAACTTCATGTTGAACCAGCACTTCAATCACATGATTTTTAACATTTCCTTAGTCAGTTGCTGTGAAAATGGGATATTATAATAGTTGGCTATTTCTTTCCATTCTTTCTTCAGGATATTAACACGTAATTTAGCTACGGAAGGATTTTCAATAAAATCCTGGAGATCAAAACCTGAGGTGGCCATTGTTAAGAAAAATAGGATAAATTAACTAATGGTCCAAAGATAAGATAAGTGGATAACCCTAGAAAATATCACGGCAGTGGATAACCAGAAAGTCGAAAACTAACCAAGTTATACCTAGGAAATTACACTTATGATTATTGTTCTTCTGAGAAGATCCTTAGATAAGGATAAGAGACTTGAAAGAGGTAGGGCGTATTACGGCATTAATATAAAGATCCGGATTAACAACCCTGATAAATGGTATGATTGACCCTGAATGAGATAATGAGAAGAACAATAATTGAGGCTTTATAATTATGGGGTCCTGGTAGAGCGGGCGTCCAAGATATCACTTCACCGTAAACTAGTGACTATGGAACAGCCTACTCTGGAGTGAGGGTACGGCATTAAACAGATCCGGATTCTTCCCTACACTCGATAAGACTTACTACACAACTGCCACGTGTAATAACAGGTAAGCCTTATGACACTTGGAACCTAATATCCTACGTCTGTCACTCTTACTGTACGATAATACCAATATATGCAAACACATATGAAGGAAACTTTAAACCACCGTAAAGCAATTGTGAACAGAAGTGACTGGGAGGAATAATTAACACTGAGTAACAAGGAGGAAGGAATATGGTACTTAAGGTCGTGTCCTGTCACGGTCGCCATTTGTTACGAGTTGGGGATTTAGAATATAGTTATACGTCTAGATCCCAACAGGTAACAACAATAAAAAACAAAGACAATCGGACTATAAAAGGGTAGACAAAGGATGCGAGTTTTCGTTGTATATAATAGAGTACCATAAATCCCTTAACAAAATATTCAGCTTATAAATTACCCTTAACCAAACTTAACCTAAACATTAACAGTATATACATATTAATAAACATAAAACAATCTCGAAGCAAGTGGACGTGGGAAATTAATACAAGAGATACTAGTACTTAAGTGAGGAGCTGAGATGGCTGACGAGTAAGGCTGAGTATTGTAGAAGACGGTAGGTAGTCACTGCACGTACGTAGGTTTAGAGGATAGATGATCCTGTGGTCACTTCCCAGAGCCAAGTGCTCTCTCCTCGAATGGAGGTGACGCAACAACCAGGATAGGAGAAGGGAAACCTCGGGTGGTAACTAAGACGAGTCATACTCGTGTCTCCCTAGATGGCGTTGCTCGTGGTGCTGGGTAGGTAGATCAGGACAATAGATGGCGTGCTTCGTAGTGCTGGGTGGAGGGTTCGTAACACTATATACGACACAGATAGCACTACAGATAAAATTAAGAGACATGTAAGGAAGCAAACAATAAAAAATGGAATGATATTATAATGGCGGCTGACATGACTAAAGACACAAAAACATTTTGGACTTCCATAAACAAGATGAGGGGGCACAACAAGCAAAAAACACCATACATTAAAGACCAAAATGGAACAAAATTGCACGAGGAAAATGAACAAGAGTCAGCATTCAAAAGGGAATGGGTAAAAGTTTTAAAATATCAGATGAGGAAAATGAAGATTTTGATAGTGAACGAAGAAAGGATAGAAGAAGAAATGGGAAGACAAATACATAGAATCACCCCAAGGCAATATATAGACTATAACTTATTACCTAATAATCAAATAATAACCATGGGAGAAATGATGCACTGTCTGAGGAAATTTAAGGAAAAAGCCCCTGGGCTCACAGGTATTACACGAAATATGATCATGAATCTACCTGAAAACATTTTAAATACACTATTAAACATTTATAACGCATGCTTAATAACTGGTTACTTTCCAGACAAACTAAAATATGCTAAAATGATATTTATTCCTAAAGAGGGTAAGGACAATAAGGAAATATTAAACTACAGGCCAATATCTTTATTAGAAATTACCGGGGAAACTATTGGAAAAAATATTAAATTCAAGACTTATAGCCTTTTTAACACAACATGGGAAAACTAACAACAGACAACATGGATTTATGCCCAATAGAAATACCCTAACTGCAATAGCTATAATAGCGGAAATAATTGCAATAGAAAAAAGCAAGGGTAACCAGATCAATATAATTTTAAGGGATGTTTCTAAGGCTTTTGATAAAGTTGGGCATTTAGGCTTGAAATATAAAATATTAAAACTGGGACTTAACGAATACATGCTAAGAATATTGTGTAACTATTTAGATGATAGGAGAGCACAAATTCAAATTGGAAACTTTTTAGGAACTATGTTTAATCTTGAGAGTGGAGTACCTCAAGGAGGATGCCTTTCTCAAACACTATATACAATTTATACTTCAGACACACCTCAACCTACCCCCTTTAGTAGATATGTAATGTTTGCTGATGATATTACTCAATAGTATCATACCCAGGAAAATCAACTCAATTTATGGCACTCTACACGGTAAGAGCGATAAAAAACATAAATGATTTTGAGAAAAATGGAAAATCAGGACAAATAAGAACAAATTCAAAGATAATACCAATAGCCAAGATTAAAACAAGTCAGTAATAGTCGACCAGGAACTATACCCACATACGACACTGAAGGTAGGATGCTTGGATTAAAACTAACAAAAAGAGGATATATAACATACTTAAAAGATAAGAACGACAGGCAGAATAAGATTATCAAAAATAAAACGCTTTAGAACCTTAGCATTAATAACCAAAAGATTTATATTGCCCTTGTCAAATCAATTATGGACTACCCACCCATCCCATTGAACACCCTTAGTAAAACGTATTAAAGGTTACAAACAGTACAAAATATAGCCCTCAGATTTATATATAACATAAAATATACAGGCAGCTACACAAGAGGCAAACCTCTTAGCAATCAATACCAGATATACACAACAAAGCTGTAAATATTTGGAAAAAAAGTGACTGAACTTAACACAGAAACATATCAAAACTGGAAAAATAATATAGACAGGAAGAAATGAATTGAACCACCTCCTGCCTCAATATACACATTTCTACATAAAAAACATTACTAGAGGAATAAAGATGAGAGTGACCAACCAGCTCCACTAAGAACCTGGCATACAGTGTACCTTTAGACTAACACAACTAACACTTAACTAACACCAAAAAAAAATGTGACTACCCTCCCAGTTACACAAGGACCTGGGCGGGCTCACTAACTCCAACAATAACAAAAATAATAATAATAAGCAGCATTATATAAATAAACCAATATTAATACAAAGGTCTGACGACCCAAGGGAACAGAACAAAGACAAAACACCAATAAGAAAGATGAAGCGATCTGGTTGAGCCCAGATTCTTTCTACTCCTACTGTATTTCAGTTTCACCACCTTTTCTTCAATTCCTAATAATCTTCTTTCACCTCTTAACTAATGACTTCGTATCGTATCGTACTATCTAGCCTAAACTGTTTAGCCTGACGTAGAGTTTTTTAATAAATCTGGTGATATGGAACCACACACAACCCCCCTTAACCTGGGATAATGCAATCAAATGGATAATTGCTAACTATTCTCAGAGATAATGCAATCAAATGGTTAGTTGCTAACCGGGGGCTGCGCCCCCGGACCCCCTGTGTTAGATACTGTATTTGGTCATGATGAATTGTTTATTAGACTATAGAAATCCTCTTCCTTCTTGTATTGGCAAGGGGAGTTTGCTTTAACTTAGGTATGCTAGCCTAAGTAAAAATAGATGCCCCTTCCTTATTGGTGTTGTCGATGGCACAGCACAGCACAGCACCGTGCCTATGACGAAATCAACTTCATTAAACTCAACTCATACTTCAAATGCACCAAGAGAACTTGCACACCCGAATGGGAGACCGTCAGAGTGGGAGACGGTCGTGAAAGCGTCAACCTTGTACGCTGGATGGAACTATTTCACTACAGTAAGGGGTAGGGGCACCTCGGTCATATTATACAACACACCAAAGAAGTTCCACACCCGCATGGAAGACCGTCAGAGTCAATCGGGGGTCGATTTAATAGCATACTACAGAAACTTGCACACCCGAATGGGAGACCGTCAACGTCAATCGGGGGTCGATTTAATAGCATACTACAGAAACTTGCACACCCGAATGGGAGACCGTCAAAGTCAATCGGGGGTCGATTTAATAGCATACTACAGAAACTTGCACACCCGAATGGGAGACCGTCAAAGTCAATCGGGGGTCGATTTAATAGCATACTACAGAAACTTGCACACCCGAATGGGAGACCGTCAAAGTCAATCGGGGATCGATTTGATAGCATACCACAGAAACTTGCACACCCGAATGGGAGACCGTCAAAGTCAATCGGGGGTCGATTTAATAGCATACTACAGAAACGTGCACACCCGAATGG
>NW_024747246.1:0-7307 GCF_018991925.1 Homarus americanus
TATAAGAAATTTCCCTTATCGAGTATAACAAAGTCCCCTTATCGAGTATAACAAAGTCCCCTAATCGAGTATAACAAAGGCCCCTGGTCGAGTATGACAAAGTTCCCTGATCGAGTATATCAAAAGTCCCCTGATCGAGTATAACAAATTTCCCTGATCGGGTATAAAAAAGTCCCCTGGACAAGAATAACAAAGTTCCCTGGCCGTGTATAACAAAGTTCCATGATTGAGTATAACAAAGTCCCGTGGTCCAGTATAACAAAGTCCCCTGATCGAGCATAACAAAGTCTCCTGGCCCTGTATAACAAAGTCCCCAGATCGAGCATAACAAAGTCCCCTAATCGATTAAAGCAAAGTCCCCTGGTCGAGTATAACAAAGGGCCCTAATCGAGTAAGACACAGTTCCCTGATCGAGTATATCAAAGTCCCCTGGTCCAGTATAAGAAAGCCCCCTCATCGAGTATAAGAAAGTCTCCTGGCCCAGTATAACAAAGTCCCCAGATCGAGCATAACAAAGTCCTCTGATCGATTATAACAAAGTCCCCTGGTCGAGTATAACAAAGGGCCTTGACCGAGTATAACAAAGGCCTCTGGTCGAGTATGACAAAGTCACCTAATCAAGTATAAAAAAGTCCGCTGGTCGAGTATAACAAAGTCTCCTCATCGACTATAATAAAGGCCACAAATCGAATCCAAAAAATGCCCCTAATCGAGTATAACAAAGTCCCCTGATCTAGTATAACAAAGGCCCCTCATTGAGTATAACGAAAGCCCCTCATCGAGTATAACAAAGTCCCCTGGTCCAGTATAACAAATTCTGCTGATCGAGTATAAAAAAGTCCCCTGTTCGAGTCTAAAAAAGTCCCCTTATCGAGTATAAGAAATTTCCCTTATCGAGTATAACAAAGTCCCCTTATCGAGTATAACAAAGTCCCCTTATCGAGTATAACAAAGTCTCCTAATCGAGTATAACAAAGGCCCCTGGTCGAGTATGACAAAGTTCCCTGATCGAGTATAACAAAAGTCCCCTGATCGAGTATAACAAATTTCCCTGATCGGGTATAAAAAAGTCCCCTGGTCCAGTATAACAAAGTCTGCTGATCGAGTATAAAAAAGTCCCCTGGCCCTGTATAACAAAGTCCCCAGATCGAGCATAACAAAGTCCCCTGACAGATTATCACAAAGTCCCCCGGTCGCGTATAGCAAAGGGCCCTGGTGCAGTAAGACAAAGTCTCCTGAACGAGTATAACAAAGTCCCTGATCTTGTATAACAAAGTCCCCTGGTCGAGTATAACAAAGTCCCCTGATCGAGTATAACAAAGGCCACTAATCGAGACCCAAAAAGGCCCCTAATTGAGTATAATAAAGTCCCCTGATCTAGTATAACAAAGGCCCCTCATCGAGTATAACAAAGGCCCCTCATGGAGAATAAAAAGTCCCCTGATCGAGTATAAGAAAGCCGGCTAATCCAGTAAAACAAAGTCCCCTAGTCTAGTATAACAAAGTCCCCTGTTCGAGTCTAAAAAAGTCCCCTTAGCGAGTATAACAAATTCCCCTTATTGAGTATAACAAAGTCCCCTCATCGACTATAACAAAGTCTCCTGGTCGAGTATACCAAAGTCCCCTGGTCGAGTATGACAAAGCCCCTTCATCGAGTATAACAAAGGCCCCTAATCGAGTATAACAAAGTCCCCTGATCGCGTATAAGAAAGTCCCCTGATCGAGTATAACAAAGTCCCCTGGTTGAGTATAACAAAGTCCCCTGATCGAGTATAGCATATCCCTTGATCGAGTATAACAAAGTCCTTTGGTCGAGTATAAAAAAGTCCCCTGATTGCGTATAACAAAGTCCCCTGGTCGAGTATAACAAAGTCCCATGATCGAGTAAAACAAAGGCCCCTCATTGAGTATAACAAAGTCCATTGGTCAAGCATAAAAAGTCCCCTGGTCGAGTATATCAAAGTCTCCTGTTAGGGTATAACAAAGTCCCCTGACCGAGTAAAACAAAGTCCCCTGGTTGAGCAAAACAAAGTCCCCTGATTGAGTATAACATATCCCCTGATCGAGTATAACAAAGTCCTCTGGTCGAGTATAAAAAAGTCCAAGGATCGCGTATAACAATGTCCCCTGGTTGAGTATAACAAAGTCCCCTGATCGAGTATAACAAAGGCCACTCATTGAGTATAACAAATTCCATTGGTCAAGTATAAAATGTCCCCTGGTCGAGTATAAAAAAGTCCCCTGATAGGGTATAACAAAGTCCTCTGGTCGAGTATTAAAAAGTCCCCTGATCGAGTATAAAAAAGGCCCCTGGTCGAGTATAACAAAGTCCCCTGATCGGTGTATAACAAAGGCCTCTCATCGAGTATAACAAAGTCCATTGGTCAAGTATACAAAAGTTCCCTGTTCGAGTATAAGAAAGTCCTCTGATCGAGTATAACAAAGTCCCCTGGTCGAGTATAGCAAAGTCACCTAATCGAGTATAACAAAGCCTCCTGGACGAGTATAACAAAGTCCCCTGATCGAGTATAACAAAGCCCCCTGCTCGAGTATAACAAAATACCCTGATCGAGTATAACAAAGTCCCCTGATCGAGTATAACAAAGTACCCTGATCAAGTCCAAAAAAGGCCCCTAAGCGAGTATAACAAAGTCCCCTGATCTAGTATAACAAAGGCCCCTCATCGAGTATAACAAAGGCCCCTCATCGAGTAAAACAAAGTCCCCTGATCGAGTATAACAAAGCCGCCTCATCGAATATAACAAGGTCCCCTGGTCGAGTATAACAAAGCCCTCTCATCGAGTATAACAAAGGCCCCTCATCGAGTATAGCAAAGTCCCTGATTGAGTATAACAAAGTCCCTGATCAGTATATCAAAGTCCCTGGTTGGGTATAACAAAGTCCCCTAATCCAAGTATAACAAAGGCCCTCATCGAGTATAGCAAAAGTCCATTGGTCAAATATAGGAAAGTCCACTGATCGGTATAACAATGACCTCGATCGAGTATAACAAAGGCCTCTGGTCGAGTATGACAAAGTCCTCTGATCAAGTATAAAAAAGTCTCCTGGTCGAGTATAACAAAGTCCCCTGATCGAGTATGATAATTCCCCTGGTCGAGTATAGCAAAGTCCCCTGGTCGAGTATAACAAAGCCCCCTCATCGAGTATAACTAAGGCCCCTAATCGAGTATAACAAAGTCCCCTGATCGAGTATAACAAAGTCCCCTGATCGAGTTTAACAAAGTCCCCTGGTTGAGTATAACAAAGTCCCCTGATCGAGTATAACATATCCCCTTATCAAGTATAACAAAGTCCTCTGGTCGAGTATAAAAAAGTTCCCTGATCGCGTATAACAAAGTCCTCTGGTCGAGTATAACAAAGTCCCTTGATCGAGTATAACAAAGGCCCCTCAATGAGTATAACAAAGTACATTGGTCAAATATAAAAAATTCCCCTGGTCGAGTATAACATAGTCCCCTGATCGAGCATAACGAAGTCCTCTGGTCGAGTATAAAAAAGTCCCTTGATCGATTATAACAAAGTCCCCTGGACGAGTATAACAAAGTCCCTTGATCGAGTGTAACAAAGACCTCTCATTGAGCATAACAAAGTCTATTGGTCAAGTATAAAAAAGTCATCAGGTCAAGTATAACAAAGTCCCCTGATCGAGTATAACAAAGGCCCCTCATCGAGTATAACAAAGCCCCCTGCTCGAATATAACAAAGCCGCCGAATCGAGTATAAGAAAGTCCCCTGGTCGAGTATAGCAAAGTCCCCTGTTCGAGTCTAACAAAGTCCCTTTATCGAGTATAACAAATTCCCCTTATCGAGTATAACAAAGTCTCCTTATCAGGAAAAACAAAGTCCAATAATCGAGTATAACAAAGGCCCCTGATCGAGTATAACAAAGTCCCTTGATCGATTATAACAAAGTCCCCTGGTCGAGTATAGCAAAGTCCCTTGATCAAGTATAACAAAGCCTCCTGATCGAGTATAACAAAGTCTCCTGATCAAGTATAACAAAGGCCCCTCATCGAGTATAAGAAAGTCCCCTAATCGAGTATAACAAAGCCGCCTAATCAAGTATAACAAAATCCCCTGGTCGAGTATAACAAAGTCCCCTGGTCTAGTATAACAAAGTCCCCTGGTCGAGTATAGCTAAGTCCCCTGATCAAGTATAACAAAGCCTCCTGATCGAGCATAACAAAGACCCCTGATCGATTATAACAAAGTCCAACAGTCGAGTATAGCAAAGGGCCCTGATCCAGTAAGAGAGAGTCTCCTTAATCGAGTATAATAAAGCCCCCTGGACAAGTATAACAAAGTTCCCTGATCGTGTATAACAAAGTTCCCTGATCGTGTTTAACAAAGTTCCCTGATCGAGTATAACAAAGTCCCCTGATCGAGTATAACAAAGCCCCCTGGACAAGTATAACAAAGACCCCTGATCGATTATAACAAAGTCCAACGGTCGAGTATAGCAAAGGGCCCTGATCCAGTAAGACAGAGTCTCCTTAATCGAGTATAACAAAGCCCCCTGGACAAGTGTAACAAAGGGCCCTGATCGAGTAGGACAAAGTCCCCTGGACAAGTATAACAAAGTCCCCTGAACCGAGTATAACAAAGTTCCCTGATCGAATATAACAAAGTCCCCTGGTCCAGTATAGCAAAGTCCCCAGATCGAGTATAACAAAGTCTCCTGGCCCAGTATAACAAAGTCCCCAGATCGAACATAACAAAGTCCCCTGATCGATTATAACAAAGTTCCCTAGTCGAGTATAACAAAGGGCCCTGATCGAGTAAGACAAAGTCCCCTGATCGAGTATAACAAAGTCCCCTGATCGAGTACAATATATCCCCTGATCGAGTATAACAAAGTCCTCGGGTCGAGTATGACAAAGTCCCCTGATCGAGTATAACAAAGTCCCCTGGTCGAGTATAACAAAGTTTCCTGATTGAGTATAACAAAGGCCCATCATCTAGAATAGCAAAGTCCATAGGTCAAATATAGGAAAGAAACGGATCGAGTATAACAAAGTCCCCCGATCGAGTATAAAAAAGGCCTCTGGTCGAGTATGACAAAGTCCCCTGGTCTAGTATAGCAAAGACCCCTGGTCGAGTATAACAAAGTCCCCTGGTTGAGTATAACAAAGTCCCCTGATCGAGTATAACATATCCCGTGATCGAGTATAACAAAGTCCTCTGGTCGTGTATAAAAAAGTCCCCTGATTGCGTTTAACAAAGTCCCCTGGTCGAGTATAACAAAGTCCCCTGATCGAGTATAACAAAGGCCCCTCATTGAGTATAACAAAGTCCATTGGTCAAGTATAAAAAGTCCCCTGGTCGAGTATATCAAAGACTCCTGTTAGGGTATAACAAAGTCCCCTGACCGAGTAAAACAAAGTCCCCTGGTTGAGCAAAACAAAGTCCCCTGATTGAGTATAACATATCCCCTGATCGAGTATAACAAAGTCCTCTGGTCGAGTATAAAAAAGTCCAAGGATCGCGTATAACAATGTCCCCTGGTTGAGTATAACAAAGGCCACTCATTGAGTATAACAAATTCCATTGGTCAAGTATAAAATGTCCCCTGGTCGAGTATAAAAAAGTCCCCTGATAGGGTATAACAAAGTCCTCTGGTCGAGTATTAAAAAGTCCCCTGATCGAGTATAAAAAAGGCCCCTGGTCGAGTATAACAAAGTCCCCTGATCGGTGTATAACAAAGGCCTCTCATCGAGTATAACAAAGATCCATTGGTCAAGTATACAAAAAGTTCCTGTTCGAGTACAAAGAAAGTCCTCTGATCGAGTATAACAAAGTCCCTGGTCGAGTATAGCAAGTCACCTAATCCCGAGTATAACAAAGCCTCCTGGACGAGTATAAGCAGAAGTCCCCTGATCGAGTATAACAAAGCCCCTGCTCGAGTATAGCAAAATACTGATCAGGTATAACCGGTCCCTGATCGAGTATAATAAAGGCCCCTGATCAAGTCCAAAAAAGGCCCCTAAGCGAGTATAACAAAGTCCCCTCATCTAGTATAACAAAGGCCCCTGACGAATATAACAAAGTCCCCTCGTCGAGTATAACAAAGTTCCCTGATCGAGTATAACAAAGGCCCCTCATCGAGAATAACAAAGTCCTGTGGTCGATTTTGCAAAGTACCCTGATCGAATATAACAAAGTCCCCTGGTCGAGTATAACAAAGTCCCCTAATCGAGTATAACAAAGGCCCCTCATCGAGTATAGCAAAGTCCATTGGTCAAATATAGGAAAGTCCACTGATCGACTATAACAAAGTCCCCCGATCGAGTTTAAGAAAGGCCTCTGGTTGAGTATGACAAAGTCCTCTGATCAAGTATAAAAAAGTCTCCTGGTCGAGTATAACAAAGTCCCCTGATCGAGTATGATAAAGTCCCCTGGTCGAGTATAGCAAAGTCCCCTGGTCGAGTATAACAAAGCCCTCTCATCGAGTATAACAAAGGCCCCTAATCGAGTATAACAAAGTCCCCTGAGCGAGTATAACAAAGTCCCCTGATCGAGTATAACAAAGTCCCCTGGTTGAGTATAACAAAGTTCCCTGATCGAGTATAACATATCCCCTTATCAAGTATAACAAAGTCCTCTGGTCGAGTATAAAAAAGTCCCCTGATCGCGTATAACAAAGTCCCCTGGTCGAGTATAACAAAGTCCCTTGATCGAGTATAACAAAGGCCCCTCATTGACTATAACAAAGTACATTGGTCAAATATAAAAAATTCCCCTGGTCGAGTATAACATAGTTCCCTAATCGAGCATAACGAAGTCCTCTTGTCGAGTATAAAAATGTCCACTGATCCCGTATAACAAAGTCCCCTGGACGAGTATAACAAAGTCCCTTGATCGAGTGTAACAAAGGCCTCTCATTGAGTATAACAAAGTCTATTGGTCAAGTATAAAAAAGTCATGAGGTCGAGTATAACAAAGTCCCCTAATCGAGTATAACAAAGGCCCCTCATCGAGTATAACAAAGTCCCCTGCTCGAACATAACAAAGCCGCCGAATCGAGTATAACAAAGTCCCCTGGTCGAGTATAGCAAAGTCCCCTGTTCTAGTCTAACAAAGTCCATTTATCGAGTATAACAAATTCCCCTTATCGAGTAAAACAAAGTCTCCTTATCAGGAATAACAAAGTCCCCTAATCGAGTATAACAAAGGACCCTGGTCGAGTATAACAAAGTCCCTTGATCGATTATAACAAAGTCCCCTGGTCGAGTATAGCTAAGTCCCCTGATCAAGTATAACAAAGCCTCCTGATCGAGTATAACAAA
>NW_024747247.1:0-12992 GCF_018991925.1 Homarus americanus
TTATAAGTGGATCCCTGGCACGTGTACTTGTTTATAAGTGGATCCCTGGCACGTGTACTTGTTTATAAGTGGATCCCTGGCACGTGTACTTGTTTATAAATGGATCCCTGGCACGTGTACTTGTTTATAAGTGGATCCCTGGCACGTGTACTTGTTTATAAGTGGATCCCTGGCACGTGTACTTGTGTATAAATGGATCCCTGGCACGTGTACTTGTTTATAAGTGGATCCCTGGCACGTGTACTTGTTTATAAGTGGATCCCTGGCACGTGTACTTGTTTATAAGTGGATCCCTGGCACGTGTACTTGTTTATAAGTGGATCCCTGGCACGTGTACTTGTTTATAAGTGGATCCCTGGCACGTGTATTTATAATCAATATGGGCTGGCAGTGATCAATATGGTCAGCCATTCTCTCGGTCATTCCCTTAGTCAGTTATTTCTAATCCATTTTCTTATTCGGGTATCTCCATTTATCTCCCAGTCATTCTCAGCCATATCTCTCAACTCGAGATATCTCAGCCATTCTCTCTCACAGTTTTCTCTCCACTATTTATCTCCCAGCACCACAGTCTTCCAGCATCAGCCACCACCACAAGCTCTGAGATCTTATCGTCTCTTAATTAAATGTGAGATAGGAATCACAGGGAAGAGCACCTCCCTCCCCCTCCTCTCCATCCCCCCTCTCAAAAAAATGCTGAGAGGTGATTGTTCATGAGCTAATGGTTAGGTTAGGTTAGGTTAGGTTGCATGAGATTAGTGTTGAAGTCATTTGGTTGTTTGATCGTTATGTGTCGTGGTTAATGATTGCTATTATTCGTGATTGGTTGGGCTCATTAAAGAGTTTGGTGGTGTTGTGATTTGGTTGCTTGGTTGGTTGGTTGGTAATGGTTATTTTGTTATTGGTTGGGCTTTTGGGAGTTTTGTATTGTGATTGGTTGGTTTGTTGCAGCTGTTGGCTGTTGGTTTAGTTATTGGATTGTGGTGATGACTCTCTCTCTCTCTCTCTCTCTCTCTCTCTCTCTCTCTCTCTCTCTCTCTCTCTCTCTCTCTCTCTCTCTCTCTCTCTACCCCCTCTTTCCACCTCTCTCTCTATCTCTTTATCTCTCTCTCTCTCTCTCTCTCTCTTGTCAGGTAATATTACATTGCTAGTGGGAGCAGGTCTTCCCTGATTGGATAATTTGATTTAATTTTATTGTCTCAACGTGACACTTTGCTACGGTATGCGTGTGTGTGTGTGTGTGTGTGTGTGAACCTAATCATGTAAGGTAGACAAGTCCCCGTCTTTAAATTCAGTTTATGACGTAATTTGGTAGAAACCTTGATGTGACCTGTGTGACCTTGTATGACGTCTTCAGTGACCTGGGTAGAGTGAAAGTAAGGACAAGTCTCTAAACGCCATTTGCCTTTTTCTACTGAGCATTAATTGATATGCGATTCGTTAGCCAGTGTAGTTGGTGAGTTGTCCCGATCTTCCTGGGATCCTCGTTAAAGTAGGGTGTGGTTATTGTCTTGGTAACATCTTCTGTATATTAAAAATATTCATGACCAGGTGGCTTGATTGACCGCCATAGAGCAATCACCCAGTTCGCCGCCGACTGCACCGTCCACCATTCATTGCACCTCCCACCACCCATTGTACCGCCCACCACACAATGCACCGCCCACCACCCCAATGTACCGCCCACCACACACTGCGCCACCCACCACCCACTGCATCGCCCAAACCCGCAGAATTCTCCATAACCACCACCTCCCACTTTACCGCCCACCTTACACCCTGCCACTAACGCCCACAACACCCCGAGGGCCGCCCAGCACCTGCCACTCACGACAAAGGGATGGAACAGTGAACCATGCGGGAGACGGTGGATCATATTCCTGTCAGCAACACACACACTGCCCGCATGACTGCCCCCGTCCACCCAGGGACAGGCAGACAGAGAGACAGATAAACACAGAGACGGGCAAACGCACAGACAGAGATAGGCAGACAGACAAGGAAATACTGTGAGGCAAAGGCAAATAGACAAGGAGAGATAAACACAGAGGATCTATGAGACAGAAGCAAAACAAGATGGACGGACAAAGACAGTCACTGAAAAATAGAGGCAGACAGGAGGAACGAACACACACACACACACACACACACACACACACACACACACACACACACACCCACGCACACCCACACACACACACGCACGTACATATATCTTATGTCTGGACAAAGGGTAAAAAAAGAGAAGGAAGGGGAGGAGGAGGGGGAGGAGGATGGTCTAGTTGATCTATTCTAGAAGAATGACTTAAGCTTCAGCAGGACACCTCGGTCCTCCTGTACGACTTACAGCTGCCATCCTGCCCCCTCCCCACTCACCCATCCTCGGTCATCCACCTCCCACCATGTCCTTCACCCACACTCATGTCCAAGCGAATAATTTCCCCTTTTTTCCCCAGTGTATTATTTATATATCACTGATCGTCCTGCGCTGAAAAATATATTTCTTCCAATATATTTGTTATACAAAATTCCATCCTCATTATACTGTAAAATATTCACGCGGTCCCCAATTTCCACAGTTAGGTCACTGGATGACTTGAGTATAATGTTATTAAAACTCACCAAAATGACTGGTCGAGAGGTGATGTATCACCCTTCTCTGGTAGACGTGCGGTGCCTCATGGGGCGCGATGTGAGGCGTCTGTTTGACAACACTTCTCGACCTTTTGGTCGCCGATGCCGGATCGTCGTTGGAAATGAGATCAACACCGAACGCTGCCTGAAGGAAGGTTATCACTCGGTGTCAGTCTTCCGCTGCCGAGATGGTCGCTTCCTTTACTTCGACCCCACACCCAGCCCCTTCCACCGCTCCTTCAGGGATTACGCGGTCCGTCACAACATTCCTTACGCGGAGGTGACACAGGTGAAGGCCCACGTCTAACACCCTGGCTACTGTACCTGCGCCTACCACGCCGTCACCTTCCTCGATTACGCTACCTCATGTGGTTAGCGTGACTCCTCGCTGTTGATAAAGGAATACGAGGCCCACCTGGGCCCCTACACCGCTGTCCGCCATGTACAATTTCTACTGACGGAGTTCGTTAACGATATCAACCTGTCCGTGAAGAACACGCCGAGGAGCAAACATGTTATGAACGTCCCTGCCCCTGCCTAGCAACCATATGCCCAAAAACCATCTGCCCAGAAACCATCTGCCCAGAGACCGTCTGCCCAGAGACCATCTGCCTAGAGACCATCTGCCTAGAGACCATCTGCCCAGAAACCATCTATCTAGCAACCATCTGCCCAGCAACCATCTGCCCAGCAACCGTCTCCCAGCAACCATCTGCCCTGCAACCATCTGTCACGCATAGCGGAATATGGAATAAGGCCCTAAAAACACCTATATATGGGACAGGGTAGGCTGTCTCGTGCCTGTACCGACAGACAATAACTAACCCATGACACAACCCTAACACACTATTAGCTTAGCTAGGCGGTCAGCCCGCCCTTTCTTACCTCCTCCTAAATTTCTTCTATTTCCGAACTATAACTTCCTTCCCCCCACCTCTAATCTTCTTTCACCTCTCCTTTCTCTAGAAAAAAACCGCACGGAGAGAGAGAGAGAGAGAGAGAGAGAGAGAGAGAGAGAGAGAGAGAGAGAGACCTATGGGGGAGGGGAAAGACAGAAGGGAACAGAGGAGGGAGGAGGGGGGGGCGAAAGAGGGGAGAAGGCAGGGGGTAAAATCTTCCCTCTTTTAGGAAATGGGGTGAGGGTGAGGGAGGCTTCCTAATGGGTAGGATTAAGTGTACTTAGACAGCTGAGGCTTGAGTGGCGACCCATGGGTGAAACACGCACAATGTACCCGTGTGTGGGAGAGACTGTGGTGCTGAGAGTTATTCGGATCACTTGAAGATTAGACACCTCAGCTTATTTCACCCGACCCGACCCGACCCGACCCGACCCGACTCGACTCGACTTGACTCGACTCGACTCGACTCGACTCGACCCGATTCGACTCAAACTAAACAAAATATAACCAATCCAAAACAAGACCCCAGGTAGCGTGAGGTTGTTTAATCTTCAAGTGAAAATATAAGCTGGAACTAATCTTCACCAAACCTTTCCCCGGACTGTTAGCACGCACGGGACCAGAGCTAAGTGTCCTTGGTCTGCTAGCTGGCATGGACGGATCCTTACCTCACAAAATCGTGTTAACTTTCATGATCCCATAACCTGTACATAACCCACTTTAACGAGGGACATTGATATCACCTAGTGGACGTAAACAGCTGTTAGATGATACGACTCTAGTTTATTTATACAGAAATTGTTGTGCTCATACTCAGCCGCATGTATGTTATTATTATTATTATTAACATGTGAACAAAATCACAAAACGAACGCACGCACACACACACAAAGCAGGAGGGGATAGCGGGTGTGTTCAACAGACGAGCGTGAAATTCGATACCTCACCAGGGACCGTCAGTCACTGTGAAGGTGGCGAGCAACAGCCAGCAGCGGGTGGCCGACCCAATTATTGATGTTGAGATACTTGTCACTGCCTGGTGTGTGTGTGTGTGTCTGTGTGTGTCTGTCACGCCTGTTGATGTGTTCACCACCCACCCATCTCCCTCCCTGTTTAACTCTCCCTCTTCCTTCTCCTCTCTCATTTGTTTGTTTTTTCATCCCTTCCTCTCTCTCTCTCTCTCTCTCTCATCACCACCTACCTACCTCCCTCTCTCTCTTTTCCCGCTCCCTCCTTCTCACACCCACCTTTATCAACCTCCTTCACCTCCTCACTACCTAATCACCTCCCTGTCTCCCTCCTCCTCACAACCCACATCTCTTCCTCCTTCCCTCATCCTCCTCCTCCTCACCCACCACCTCCCTCTTTCAATAACTAGGCGTCCACTCTACAAACCCAACTATTTGCCTTAGTCACAGCCATCACACTTGTAGGACTCACAGCCACAGACAGTCTAACCTAACCTAACCTAACCTAACCTAACCTAACCTAACCCTCACTACTTGCTCTTGACACCCTCAACTCAAAAGTGTCACACAATTGTTTCTGAAGTTAAACAACACAACTATGCGAGCCTTGGTGATGGAGGGATTAAGATCAAGTTGTTTTGGATTCCTTCTAACATACTATATAGGCCTCTGAGACCATGGCAGAGTTGTTGCCTTAACTAAACTTGTACCTAATAAAGAACCTCCTGAGTGTGATCTAGGATTGTTAAACAGAACCTTAAAAACTATAACCAAGATAGAAGTTGTTAATGATTGTGAAGGAAATATACAGTAGTATTTAAATCTGAAGAGGAACTATAGTGACTCCATTGTTTACCATGATGAGATGTATTAAATAAAACATATATAAGGAGCAAGTAATAAGAAAAGTAGATAACAATTTACCGCTTAAGTAAGGTTAGTTATATAAGTACCTCTGTCACGTTGTCCCTCTTGCTGATGATGTGAGGGAAATAAAACGGTCAGTGTGTGGCCAGACATATATACACACACACACACACACACACACACACACACACACACACACACACACACCGTCCTCGACTGTGAGAAAGAAGAACCTCATAGGAACAGGACCAAGAATACTGTGTGTGTTTGTGCAATGGTGCAAAACTTTATTGGTGATGGGAAGATAAGAGTTATCTAAACACTGTATCCACACTTTGCATCGAGAAGATAAATAAGGCAGAAAGAGAAGTGGGAGGAGGAGGAGGAGGAGGAGGAGGAGGAGGAGGAGGAGGTGAGGAGAGGCATTGTTTATGGCCATGGCCGTACATAGACCAAGAGATAAAAGAAAATTTACCGGAGAGAAAGGAGGATGAGGAGAGAAATTGAGGTAATGTGAGGAAGAAGAAGAAGAAGGCGCGGAGGAGTGAGTGAGGAAGGGAGGAAGAGGACGAGCAGAAATACACACCCCAGAATGGAAAAGCGAGGAAAAAGGGAAAGGAATGAAATGAGGACAGAAAGGTAGTAATAAAGGAAAGGTAAGGGAAGGAAGGAGAGAGAAACAGAGCGAAGGAGGGAGGAAAAATAAAGAAGGAAATAAGGAAAGGCAAGGGAGAAGCAGGAGAAAGAAAACGCGTAAGGAGGGAAGAAAGGAGAGGGAGGAAGGGAGGGAAGAAAGAGGGAGAGGGGAGGGAATGAAAGAGGGAAGAAATGAGGAAGTAGGGCGGGTCAGGTAAGCAAGCAGTGACACCAATAGCGACACCGACAGCAACAAAAAAGAGTGAGAACCCCCCACACCCTTTGTTTTGGTCAGGTAGGTGCGAGGATCTAACTAAGGCTAGGGGTCAGCGAAGTTTATAAATGAGTTAGGTTAGGAAGGGTTAGGACGGGATAGCACAGGTGTTAGGAGCATCTATTCAGATACTCAAGGCTCACCTGAGACCTTACCTGATTGACCACTGCCCCCCACAAAAAACCCTCATTTTATTAACCCCACTTAAGGCAGAAAAGAATAATCCCTGTTGGTGACCCGTTAACGAAGCCGTCAGCGGTGATCAAGTACCCGTTAATGGACTGACAGACACACACACGCCATAGACAGCCTCGTCATCATCGCCCTGTTGTCGGGGCATTAAAGAGCTAGACACACGGTACCTGGGACTTGATGCCTCTTTCTTCGTAAATTATGAGGCAGAAAGAAATGGGAAGGCTTTTGTACTTTTAGTTGAATTTTTTGATAGCTATTGTTTGTTTTTATTCAATTAATGTTTTATGATAATACAATTTAAGGGCTGATGCGTGTATAATATATTTGTTTTAATGACCAAATTGTCTAATAGATTTAATTTGTTTCTAATATTTTCATTGTTATGTTGTATTTTTGGCTTGGATTAGTTGAGCTTAAGCTAGATTAGGTTAGATTAGTTGAGGTTAGGATTAGGTTAGGATAGGTTAGGCTTGGTTAGGAACCCAATAGAACAAAGCCTCAGTCCTAATGTTTCGATAAAATGTCAACTTAGATTGTAATAGTTAAGGCCCAATATGACTGGGTGGCCCATCTGACTAATCCTGCGAGGGAGGGCACCACTGTGTTGTCCCTGGTATCGAACAACCTGCTGGACTGGAGTGAAAGGGATGGAGAGGTGGGGGGGGAGGTGGGAGAGGGGTGAAGGATGTTGTGGGATGGAGGGGGAAGGGTGTGGGTGGGAGAGGGGTGAAGGATGTTGTGGGGAGGAGGAGGAGGAGGTTGAGGTGTAGAAGAGGTAGGAGGTTGAGGTGTAGAAGAGGAAGGGTGTGGAGGGGAGAGGGTAAGGGAGAGGAGAGGTATGAGGGAGGGGAGAAGTGTGAGGGAGGGAGAGAGGTGAAGGTGGGACGGGTGGAAGGGGATGGTGAGGGGTGGAATAGGTTGGGGTCGGAAGGGAGAGGGTGAGGATGGAACAGGGGCAGAATTCGGGTGAATATTGAACCAGGAGCCGTAAATCGCCCGTCCACTGTCTCAACACGGCCTCTGCATTAAGTGACGGCTGGCTAACACCTAATGTACCCGTCCGGCTCCAAGCTGACGGGAGTGGCCAGCTGCAGTCGGGTTTAAGGGAGCACTAATGTGAGAAGGGGATTTTAAGTCACTTATAATGTGTTTTAGGATGATTTAATACTTTAAGGGACTAATGTGTTTTAGGATGATTTAATAGTTTAAGGGACTAGTGTTTGGTTTGGGGAAATTTAACGTGGGTTTTGGGGAGATAATGATGGCTTTTGGGGGGATTTAATGTGAACTATGGAATATGACACCTTATGACACCTCACCTGTATGACACCACGCACCCATGACACCCCATCTCATGACACCTCACACCCATGACACCTCACACCCATGACACCTCACACCCATGACACCTCACACCCATGAAACCTCACACCCATGACACCTCACATCCATGGCATCCCACACATATGACACCCCACACCTATAACACCCCACACCTATGACAACCCACCCTCATGACACACCACACCTATGACAACCCACCCTCATGACACACCACACCACGACACCCCACCCCATGACACCCCACCCAATGACACTCCACCCCCGAGGCGAGTGCTTCATAATACAAGCCATGACGCAGGTCGGGGTTAATATACTGTATATTTATATGTTTTAACCAAAGACTCGCCTTACTACTACTACACGTATGGATCACTATGTGTAAATATCCTTATAACATGTTTCAAATCTTTCCATCTAATACTACAGGAGGAGTTAATGGTGTAAAGTATACATTCACTCACAGTATTATAGACTGACGGAGCGACTGAAGTAGAGGAACTACCTGTAGAAGGATAAAGTGGAGGAGGGTCGGATTGACTGATGTGAGGATGGTCTGGCTGAAAAACGTACTGATAGAGATAGAGAGAGAGAGAGAGAGCAAACACTTAACTAGAAGAAAAACAAAACCACATCAGAATCCCTTTTCTACTCCACCTCCTCCTCCCCCACCCCCTTCCTCTCCCTCCTCCACCTCCCTTTCCTCCCGGCACTATTTCCTCCAGTACTTCCACAGCTCTCCAGGGACAGTCACGCTATTTAAAAAAATCTGTTTTCTTTTTTTTTTTCGTCAGTCTGATACGGAAAAGGGGATTTTCTACTTCCGCGACCAATCTCAATGGCACGACTTCCTCTTTTGTTAAATGGAAAAAAAAAGATATGGATTTACCGTATAGTTCAAGAGTATCTGTCCAATTAATATTTCCATCCTATAAAGTTTTTTTCTAGATTACGTTTTGGTATTTGTTAAACGTAACCACAACTGTTTGATGACTTTTTCTAACAAATTCCGTACATAAATATATGGTTTTATTGTTGTTAGTCGTAAATAAAAACAATTTCCTTGATTTTTTTGTGGAGAGGAGGGGGGGGGAGGAGGAGTGTGGGGGGTTAATTTTAATCTTTACTGAAATTTCCACAAAAAAATCTTCCTCACTTGGGCTGAATGACGAGAAACACTACATCACCTGGCCTGGATAACGAGAAACACTACATCACCTGGCCTGGATGACGAGAAACACTACATCACCTGGCCTGGATGACGAGAAACACTACATCACCTGGCCTGGATGACGAGAAACACTACATCACCTGGCCTGGATGACGAGAAACACTACATCACCTGGCCTGGATGACGAGAAACACGCGACATCACTTGGGCTGAATGACGAGAAACACTACATCACCTGGCCTGGATAACGAGAAACACTACATCACCTGGCCTGGATGACGAGAAACACTACATCACCTGGCCTGGATGACGAGAAACACTACATCACCTGGCCTGGATGACGAGAAACACTACATCACCTGGCCTGGATGACGAGAAACACTACATCACCTGGCCTGGATGACGAGAAACACTGCATCACCTGGCCTGGATGACGAGAAACACCACATCACCCGCCTGGATGACGAGAAACACTACATCACCTGGCCTGGATGACGAACACCACATCACCTGGCCTGATGACGAGAACACTTATAATCACCCGCCTGATGACGAGAAACACCATCACCTGGCCTGATGACGAGAAACACAGCATCACCTGGCCTGGATGACGAGAAACACCATCACTCCGGCCTGGATGACGAGAAACACTACATCACCTGGCCTGGATGACGAGAAACACTACATCACCTGGCCTGGATGACGAGAAACACTACATCACCTGGCCTGGATAACGAGAAACACTACATCACCTGGCCTGGATGACGAGAAACACTACATCACCTGGCCTGGATGACGAGAAACACTACATCACCTGGCCTGGATGACGAGAAACACTACATCACCTGGCCTGGATGACGAGAAACACTACATCACTTGGGCTGGATGACGAGAAACACTACCTCACCTGGCCTGGATGACGAGAAACACTACATCACCTGGCCTGGATGACGAGAAACACTACATCACCTGGCCTCGATGACGAGAAACACTACATCACCTGGCCTGGATGACGAGAAACACTACATCACCTGGCCTGGATGACGAGAAACACTACATCACCTGGCCTGGATGACGAGAAACACTACATCACCTGGCCTGGATGACGAGAAACACTACATCACCTGGCCTGGATGACGAGAAACACTACATCACTTGGGCTGGATGACGAGAAACACTACCTCACCTGGCCTGGATGACGAGAAACACTACATCACCTGGCCTGGATGACGAGAAACACTACATCACCTGGCCTCGATGACGAGAAACACTACATCACCTGGCCTGGATGACGAGAAACACTACATCACCTGGCCTGGATGACGAGAAACACTACATCACTACATCATAGTTATTTATTTTAGTTGAGTAAATTTTCTCGGGATATGAAGGATAAAAATGGTGTGTGTGTGTGTGTGTGTGAGTGTGTGTGTGTGTGTGTGTGTGTGTGTGTGTGTGTTATAATCTTAAAGCGTTCACGTATATGTAAAAGCTTGTAAACCCGGACCATTACGCTCACCATCACCATTAAAACTCACCATCACCTCTTCTCTTATGTCTCACCATCATTCCTTTTAGCTATCTTTTTTATCATTACTTCTTCATTCATACTTCAGTGGTGCACCAGTAACCCTTCACCAGCATCGGTCCTCTAGTGAATAGTTCCTCCAGTCACCTCACCATCATTTCACCATAATATCACCATTCTCATCGTTACCTCACTGTGGCCTTCCCAAGAACTTCACCATCTCTTTTACTATCACCATCACCTCACCATTACTTCACCATAACACCAGGGTCCGTTGCTACCCACACGATGACGTCACCATCTGCACCGAGGACAATTTTTCTACTCCATGTCCGGTGCTTCTGGCTCGTGTGAGTAACCATAGTGTAGGTGTAGACAGCGGTGGTGAGAGAAAATAGTGTAGGCCTCTCCATTGTGGGTGAGAGACACTCATAATATTTAAAGTGTTTACCATGGAAGCTGTGACCCCCCCCCTAGTTCGCCAGGCCACCGCCAGGGGGACATTAATCAACATTCCAGAAGTTGTATTTATGTTACATGTGGTATTTTTGAAGTTTTTCTTCAATAATTGATTTATTTTCGCAGTTCTTAACGTGATTTTAAACTCAAATAGCAGAGTTACCGTTTCGCTGTTGTTTATAACTGTTTGGTATTCTTTTGTATGTGTTTTGGTAAAGGTTCTTGCAAAATTTCTTCATGATTCACGACACTCATACACACGACAGTCAAACACGCACACACAAGTGTATCTTGAGTTAGTAGCCAAGATTGGCTGTAAAAGGGCCACACACAGCTTCAATACAATTGTAACTCTGTTATTTGAGTATAAATTCATACAAATCCTGAGAAAAACTACGAAAATATATGAATTATTAAAGAAAAACAACAAAACCACCTTCACAAAAGCCGACAGTAGACCCCCGGCGGTGGCCTGACGGACTACGTCTAGCACCGCCGGGAGCAGTTCGAGGCTGGGCCCAGCCAGTTGCTTTTTTTTTTTAATGGGAATTAGCCCACCCGGGCACAGATCAAACGACCCACAACGGGGCCTGGGGGGGGGGGTGCGAAAAAGGAACAGAAATAAATTTAAAATATAGAAGAAAAAGGTTATACTGTGTTAATGTACACCATGAGGAGGGTTTCTATTTACTTGGGTTGGCGTCTCTTGGTGCTTTGGTAGAGTTAGTTTGTCTAACTGTCTCTGTCCGTCTGTCTCTCAGTCTCTGTCTGTAAAAATCGGTCAACTTAAAATCATTAAATTCGCTGGATGGCCAAAAAGATAATAATATCATCAATTCCATTTATTTTAGATGGACTTATTCATTTTTGTTGAAATCATGGACATACAAAGCCAATATATCTACATTTGATTCTACCAGTGTGAATGGCAAAGTTAATTAATATCACCACTCCAACTGTTGGCCCAAACAAGTCGTAAAGTAGTTCTTTTTTGTAATACATCGAGTCACTAAGGGAATATAAAAATAAAACATGAATTTAGGTCACTGAATTTATCTTATTAGTAGCAAATTGTGGTTAAACTGATGCACAAATGAAACATGCCTGGGAAGTACCTAGCACTAGTTACCTGGCATATTTGGACTTATTAAAATATGAAATCTAGGCTAATAAGTAATTATACTAAGGAAATGATTATTTTGGTAGTGATGGACTGTTATTAATTGCCCTCATTACGAAAATTGGGTCGATATTAATTCTGATAAAGGACGTCATTCACCATCCCAGAGGAAGCTGTTCTCACCACTCTTCAAATAGACCATTTACGACTTTTTTTTAGTTCAATTTGATTTCAACACATTTCTACACATAAATTAGTTGTATTAGTTATCTTAAAGGCCTACCTTTTATGATGGTTAGGCGAATTTGGAGGATATAAACGGCGCTGTAGAGGCTGGCGGCATTTTTCGTACACAAACACGGACCGCTTTTAAAAAGAACAATACAATTCTGCATGTGCTGTTCTGTATGGAGTATATCGTATAACAAATATTATTCCTTTGCAGATTTATACATTTTATGTCCATCCAAATCAATTTTCTTTCTTTTGGTTTCAAAAATAGTTCCCGGACGAAATTTCCCCATGTTCCAATAACGATGGCTGTCCACGGGTAATGTTGTGAACCTCGTGGAGAACTGAAGCTGTTCCTGGAAATGAAATGGAAGGATGATTTACTAAGTTTATATTGTGTTCTCCTCTATCTCTCTCTTGTGTGTGGTTTTTTTACGGGAATTAGCCAACCCGGGCACAGGTCAAACGACCCACAACGGAGCCTGGGGGGCGAAAAAAAAAGAACTTTATTTTTATGAGATTCTGTCTGTTCGTCCATCTTGTGCGGGCAATCAACATGGTAGGTAGTGAGCCGGTCGAGTCTCTGTTGTTTTGACGCTTTTTTGTTTTTTTAATGCCCCAATTTAAAAGAGTGACTTACAGTAGATGAATTCACCATTTGGGGGTAAG
>NW_024747248.1:0-7299 GCF_018991925.1 Homarus americanus
ACTAGTATAGCAAAGTCCCCTGAGCGAGTATAACAAACCCACTGGACGAGTATAACAAAGTCCCTGATCGAGTATAACTAAGTCCCCTGATCGAGTATAATATATCCCCTGATGGAGTAAAGAAAGTCCCTGATGGAGTATAAAAATGTCCCCTGATCGCGTATAACAAAGTCCCCTGGTCAAGTATAAAAAAGTCCCTTGGTCGAGTATAACAAAGTCACCTCATCGAGTATAACAAAGACCTCTGGTCGAGTATAAAAAAGTCCCCTCATCGAGTATAACAAAGTTCCCTGCTCAAGTATAACAAAGTTTCCTGATCGAGTATAACAAAGGCCCCTCATCGAGTATAAAAATGTCTATTATTCAAGTATAAAAAAGTCTCCTGGTCGAGTATAACAAAATCCCCTGATCGAGTATAACAAAGTCCCCTCGTCGAGTATAGCAAAGTCCCCTGATCGAGTATAACAAAGCCTCCTGATCGAGTATAACAAAGTCCCCTGATCGAGTCCAAAAAAGGCCCCTAATCGAGTATAACAAGTCCTCTGATATAATATAACAAAGGCCTCTGATCGAGTCCAAAAAAGGCCCCTAATCGAGTATAACAAAGTTCCCTGATCGATTATAACAAAGCCGCCTAATCGAGTATAACAAAGTCCCCTGGTCGAGTATAATAAAGTCCCCTGTTCGAGTCTAACATTAAGTCCCCTTAACGAGTATAACAAATTCCCTTATCGAGTATAACAAAGTCCCCTTGTCGAGTATAACAAAGTCCCCTGTTCGAGTATAACAATGGCCCCTGGTCGAGTATAACAAAGTCTCCTGATCGAGTATAACAAAAGTCCCCTGATCGAGTATAACAAAGTCCCCTGATCGAGTATAAAAAAGTCCCCTGGCTCAGTGTAACAAAGTCCCCATATCGAGCATAACAATGTCCCCTGATTGATTATAACAAAGTCCCCTGGTCGAGTATAGCAAAGGGCCCTGATCGATTAAGACAAAGTCCCCTGATCGAGAATAACAAAGCCCCCTAGAAGAGTATAACAAAGTCCCCTTATCGAGTATAACAAAATTCCCTGGTCGAGTAAAACAAAGTCCCCTGGTCGAAAATAACAAAGTCCCTTGATCCTAGTATAACAAAGCCCCCTGGATAGTATAACACAGTCTCCTGATCGAGTATAACAAATTCCCCGGGTCCACTATAACAAAGTCCCTTGAACGAGTATAACATATCTCCTGATCGAGTATAACAACGTCTCCTGGCCCAGTATAACAAAGTCCCCTAATCGAGCATAACAAAGTCCCCTGATCGATTATAACAAAGTCCCCTGACCGAGTATAACAAAGGCCACTGGTCGAGTATAACAAAATCCCCTGGTCGAGAATAACAAAGTCCCGTGATCGATTATAACAAAGTCCCTGGTCGAGTATAACAAAGAGCCCTGATCGAGTAAGACAAAGTCCGTGATCGAGAATAACAAAGTCCCCTGACCGAGTATGACAAAGGCCTCTGGTCGAGTATAATAAAGTTCCTGGTCGAGAATAACAAAGTCCCCTGATACTAGTATAAAGCCCCTGGACGAGTATACAAAGTCACCTGATTGAGTATAACAAAGTCCCTGATCGAGTATAACAAAGTCCCCTGTTCGAGTATAACAATGGCACCTGGTCGAGTATAACAAAGTCTCATGATCGAGTATAACAAAGTCCCCTGATCGAGTATAACAAAGTCCCTGATCGAGTATAAAGTCCCTGGCTCAGTGTAACAAAGTCCCCATATCGAGCATAACAAAGTCCCTGATTGATTATAACAAGTCCCTGGTCGAGTATAGCAAGGCCTGATCGATTAAGACAAAGTCCCTGATCGAGTATAACAAAGCCCACTGGACAGTATTACAAAGTCCTGATCGAGTATAACATATCCCTTATCGAGTATAACAAAGTCCTCTGGTCGAGTATAACAAAGTCCCCTGATCGAGTTTAACAAAGTCCCTGGTCGAGTATAACAAAGTCCCTGATCGAGTATAACAAAGTCCCCAGGTCGAGTATAGCAAAGTTCCTGGTCGAGTATAACAAGCCCCCTGATCGAGTATAACAAAGTCCTGATCGAGTATAACAAAGCCTGACCGAGTATAAAAAATGTCCCTGGTCCAGTATAACAAAGTCTGATCGAGTATAAAAAGTCCTGGCCCAGTATAACAAAGTCCCCAGATCGAGCATAACAAAGTCCCCTGTTCGATTATAATAAAGTCCCCTGGTCGAGTATACCAAACGGCCCTCATCGAGTAAGACAAAGTCCCCTGATCGAGTATAACAAAGTCCCCTGAGGGAGTATAACAAACCCCTGGACGAAGTATAACAAAGGCCCTCATCGTGTATAACAAAGTCCCTGATCGAGTATAACATATCCCTGATCGAGTAAGCAAAGTCCTGGTGGAGTATAAAAAGTCCCCTGATCGTGTATAACAAAGTCCCTCATCGAGTATAACAAAGACCTCTGGTCGAGTATAAAAAGTCCCTGATCGAGTATATAACCAAGTTCCTGCTCAAGAAACAAGTTTCCTTATCGTAGCAAAGGCCCTCATCGAGTATAACAACGTCCATTAGTCAAGTATAAAAGTCTCTGGTCTAGTATAACAAAATCCCTGATCGAGTATAACAAAGTCCCTCGTCGAGTATAGCAAAGTCCCCTCGTCGAGTATAGCAAAATCCACTGATCGAGTATAACAAAGCCTCTCATCGTATAACAAAGTCTGATCGGTCAAAAAGGCTCTAATCAGGTATAACAAAGTCTGATCGATTATAAAAAGCCGCTCAATCGAGTATGACAAAGTCTCTGGTCGAGTTTAATAAAGTCCCTGTTCAGATTCTATCATTAAGTCCCTTAACGAGTATAACAAATTCCTTATCGAGTATAACAAAGTCTCCTTGTCGAGTCTAACAAAGTCCCCTTTCGAGTATAACAAAGCCCCTGGACGAGTATAACAAAGTCTCCTGGCCCAGTATAACATATACCCTGATCGAGTATAAAAAGTCCCTGGTGGAGTATAACAAAGTTCTCTGATCGAGTATAACAAAAGTCCTGATCGAGTATAACAAAGTCCCTGATCCGAGTATAACATATCCCTGATCGAGTATAACAAAGTCCTCTGGTCGAGTATAACAAAGTCCTGATCGAGTTTAACAAAGTCACTGGTCGAGTAAAACAAAGTCCCAGATCGAGTATAACAAGGCCCTCATCGAGTATAGCAAAGTCAATTGGTCAAATATAGGAAAGTTCACTCATTGACTATAAACAATACCTGATCCAGTATAAAAAGTCTGGTCGAGTATAACAAAGTCCTGATCGAGTATAACAAAGTCCCCAGGTCGAGTATAGCAAAGTCCCTGGACGAGTATAACCAAAGCCCCTGATCGAGTATAACAAAAGTCCTGATTGAGTATAACAAAGTCCCTGACCGGAGTATAAAAATGTCCCTGGTCCAGTATAACAAAGTCTCCTGACTGGTATAAAAAGTCCCTACCGAGTATAACAAAGTCCCCAGATCGAGCATAACAAAGTCCCTGTTCGATTATAACAAAGTCCTGGTCGAGTATACCAAGGGCCCTGATCGAGTAAAACAAGTCCCTGATCGAGTATAACAAAGTCCTGATCGCGTATAACAAACCCCTGGACGAAGTATAACAAAGTCTCTGATCGAGTTTAACAAAAGTCCCTGATCGCGTATAACAAAGTCCCTGATCGAGTAAAAAGTCCCCTGGCTCAGTGTAACAAAGTCCCCATATCGAGCATAACAAAGTCCCTGATTGATTATAACAAAGTCCCTGGTCGAGTAGCAAAGGCCTGATCGATTAAGACAAAGTCTGATCGAGTATAACAAAGCCCACTGGACGAGTATAACAAAGTCCCCTTATCGAGTATAACAAAATCCTGATCGAGGTATAACAAAGTCCTGGTCAGTATAACAAAGTCCCTAATCGAGTATAACATCTCCCTGATCGAGTACACAAAAGTCCTCTGGTCGAGTATAACAAAGTCCCGATCGAGTTTAACAAAGTCACTGGTCGAGTATAACAAATTCCCTGATAAAGTATAACAAAGGCTCATCGAGTATAGCAAAGTCAATTGGTCAAATATTGGAAAGTCCACTGATTGACTATGACAAAGCCCCTGATCCAGTATAAAAAAGTCCCTGGGCGAAGTATAACAAAAGTCTGATCGAGTATAACAAAGTCCCCAGTCGAGTTTACAAAGTCCAATGATCGATATAAAAAGTCCCTGGCTCAGTGTAACAAAGTCCCATATCGAGCATAACAAAGTCCCTGATTGATTATAACAAAGTCCTGGTCAGAGTATAGCAAAGGGCCCTGATCGATTAAGACAAAGTCCTCTGATCAGGTATAACAAAGCCCCTGGACAGAGTATAACAAGCTCCTTATCGAGTATAACCAAAATCTGATCGAGTATAACAAAGTCCCCTGGTCGATATAACAAAGTCCCTAATCAGTATAACATATCCCTGATCGAGTACAATGGAGTCCTCTGGTCGAGTATAACAAAGTCCCCGATCGAGTTTAACAAAGTCACTGGTCGAGTATAACAAAAGTCCCTGATCGAGTATAACAAAGGCCCTCATCGAGTAGCAAAAGTCAATTGGTCAAATATAGGAAAGTCCACTGATTGACTATGACAAAGCCCTGATCCAGTATAAAAAAGTCCCTGGGCGAGTATAACTAAGTCCCTGATCGAGTATAACAAGTACCCAGGTCGAGTATAGCAAGTCCCTGATCGAGTATAAAAAAAGTGTCTGGCTCAGTGTAACACAGTCCCCATATCGAGCATAACAAAAGTCCCTGATTGATTAAACAAAGTCCCTGGTCGAGGTATAATAAGGGCCCTGATCGATTAAGACAAAGTCCCTGATCGAGTATAACAAAGCCCTGGACGAGTATAAAAGTCCCTTATCGAGTATAACAAAATCCCTGATCAGGTATAACAAAGTCCCTGGTCCAGTATAACAAAGTCCCCCGATCGGAGTATAACAAAGTCACTGGTCGAGTATAACAAAGTCCCTGATCAGGTATAAAGGCCCCTCATCGAGTATAGCAAAGTCAATTGGTCAAATATAGAAAGTCCACTGATTGACTATGACAAAGTCCCCTGATCCAGTATAAAAAGTCCCTGGTCGAGTATACGAGCCGCCGGACTCATCTAATATCGCCCGGAACGAAGAAGACTTTCCAACAGTATTCCTGCTTGGATCCGAACTCTGAAGACCGCCCTCCCCTTGTACCATTGTTGGCCATCTTCCTGACTGACCACCACGATCAAGTTTTTCCTACCGTCCACAACAACTCACGAAGGTTTCGGTTTATCGGTATTAGTTTGCTCCTCCCCACTCAGGAGGACTCCACACTCCAGCTGGGAGAGCAGTTATAGCGCCATATTCCCGGCGGTTTGAGCTCTTTTCCTTCTACTACCATTTTTCCTTCTCGCTTCTGGCCTAGGACCTGCACCTCAAAAGTGTATTCTGGTTCCAGTGGTCCCCCTGTAACTGTCTCCCAGAGATTACAGGAACACGAAAGGGGTTTGAGCAAAACCTCCCTTGTTTTGTAGCCCTTTCCAGGAAACCCATCAAAAGGGGTCCTCACTCTGGAAAGGAGTACCTTAACCTTATCCTTCCCAAATAGGCACACACTTAGCTCACGCCTATAAGTGGCTGAACACACACTAGAAGTAGGCTTCCCACCTAGCCCATGGAGAGGTGCTCAGAACCCCACACCAGTGGGAGTGCTGTAATTCCTTTGCTATTTACTCCAACCGAATATGCAGACAAACAAACAACAAATACAAATAAATAACAATAATAAATAACCGGGTTATGGAGCGCGTATTGCCCTCCTAAATGATCCCCGCCTTAAACCGCTAACCTGACGACCCGGAATCCAATGGCAGGCTCTCACAGAGAAAGCAGAGACCAGTTACTGCCTTCAACGGCCCCAGCGCAGAGGAACTCTTGCCACCACCTCCTAACAACTCCAATTCACTCACCACCACTCAATTCAACACCGCCACCACGCTACCTTACTGAGTGACAATTGACGAAGGTAGAAAATGCCTGACGCGCCTTCAAAACCACGGTTACAGCCCCTCAGCACCACCACCACTTCAAAGCTCACCTCCAACGACACTCAAACTGACCACGAAAACGGGATTTTAAACAACATATGCCGCTGCCTGAGATGGAAAGCAAACCGTACTACGTTCAGGTAAAGTGCCCAAACTTAGTGGGGAGGAGATCGCTCACCCCAAAGACAAGAACTCCGCACCACCGACACTTTACCCAAAACGTCACCAACGCATTACCTTAAACTAAGCCAGACCCGCCCAGAACTGATAGCCTTGGCAGTCCTGCACCCAAAGCTGAAACCACCCTCAACCTGAGAACCACCCCAAAGATCCCAGCCTAGAGATGTTTCCCCCGTCCCACACGGCCACCACTTGTTTAAGTCCTCATAACGCATCACGTCACCCCCAGCACCCATCTCAAACCTGGGGACTAAGTGAGTGCCCCTTCGTCCCAGAGCCCCCAAGTTTCAGACATGAAAATACAACACCAGACAAGAAAATGACAGGGGGTAAATCTGCTGAGTTCACAGATGCACACAGTCCTGCCTCAATTAAACTGAAAATGGGGAAAATTGGCCCCGGCAGCCAACTATAAAACACCACTTGGAATCCTGGATGCTCCAGAAAGAGGGTCCAGGCAAACCACCAGCATGCAAGACTGCCCCCACCGCCACACACCAGCCCCACCTGGCACCTTCTTCGTGGGAACCCAAAGGCCCAAAACAACAAAGACAACCTCAGCCAGTCAATCAACGCGCAGCCCCAGCTTCTGGCCTCATCATGTTTCACACCTCAGCCACCTGGGCAGCAGAGTAACCCGACAACGAGAAAGCATGTGCCAAGTATACCAGAAGGAATGGCGGCGTTCCGAACCCCAGCCAATGTACTGACGACTCTGCGAGGGCTCAGCTGACATTGGGCCACAAGATCCAACTCACACAGCCTGAATACTATGGGAAGAGCGTCTCGGCAGCTCGTGACAGCTCCAGCCAATTCTAGTGGAGGTGCCACGCTGACCAAGACACGTAGTAACAGCCGAGGTACACTCATACCTGAAGAAGTGCAGGTAACCTGACACTTACAGCTCCCGCCATCGACAGCTCTGTTGCAACTGACACAACCCCTAACCGAACCACGCCGTGAACACGAAGATATGTAATTCCATCTGTTTA
>NW_024747249.1:0-5000 GCF_018991925.1 Homarus americanus
ATGTTTAGGGTGACATCCAATATTCACCGACACACTCCCGCTCCCACACTCGGAATATGTATAATATGAATCTTTGGGAGGGGAAGGCTATGTACCGCGCACATTATCGTCATCCTTAATATCTCTTCAATTCATATTATGCTACATAACATTCAAATCCACCGCACTTGTAGTGTCACAGAAAACGGTAGAAAACGGGAAACTTTGGTAAGGGATAACTCACCTGCTGTATGTTGTCTTAGACGAATCGTACCAATGTACGGACATATAATATTAAGAGTATGTACTGATAGCATTAAGGAGAACTTAAGGTATCTATTGGATGATTGGGAAGGTCCAATTGATACGGACTAGTGTACTATAAGGGATAAGTATAACCGTGTGTAGACCGTGTCTGAAGGTCATCATATTTACGTCTGTGAACGATGAGTGAACATAGCTACCTCAGGTATCAAATGAAAATATATGAGAACAATGATCTGGAGAAGGGATAAATGTATCAGACCTGTGTGAAGTGTTAGAAGTGATCCAGAAACTATACTTCGAAGAAAATATCTTGTATACCCACGGCAAGAAAAAACGACGCTAGGCCTTTGTTCGGGTTGGTACCTAGGCCTCCCGGCTACGATGCCAAGTGTTGTTATAACCCGAGAAATTTCCCCAGGAACTAGTAAACCATACCCTTTTAGTATGTAATTTAGGATTAAGACATATAATTATAAGGCATAAGGTCACAATAGATAGGAAAGTGTATATGTGAAAACCAGAATAATGTCGAAGTGAAAATTAAAGATTGGAAACTGTAGGCCTAGTTCAGTGTGAGACGCCAGGCATCGCCCTCAGTGACGCCCGGCTTCTCACAAAAACAGGTCAGTGAACTCCATCGTGCTCCATTCAGCCCTAAAAAGACTTATATAGCAGTTTTTTGTATCTTAAAACCTTGCCTGATGTTATAAAGTGAAGTAATAGTTACAATAAGGCGTGGTGATAAAAGCCCATCAGGCATTACTCTCAGTGACGCCCGGCTTCTCACCAAAACAGATACGCCCCCAGAGCGTCGACCAAGCCACCACCACTGTGAGGAACCCACAGGGTGTGAAGTGTTCTGCTTGTGCCGTTATGCACCCTCACTGTGAATCTGTGGACACCCTACATATCACCACCCAGGACAAGAGAACATAATTGTGTGTTTGAGAAGTTTTGCGGTCGCCACGTGGAGCGACCTAAGAATACCAGACGTGGAACTAGTAATGGTATGATTACCTGGGAAGTATCCCATTTACTTAGCAAGAGTAGAATGTGAACGAGGTACCTGGTATGTGTACCTGAAGACTACCGAGGAGTTCCATACTTGTAGGTGTGGAGTGTACCTGAGTTGTGGTGCTATAATATAACATGTGGTGCTATACTCTAACAGGTGTTGGGTGTTATGGTAAGAAGGTAAGGTGGTCATTGGTTGTTATGAAGAATGAAGATGATAATAGTAGTTAGTTGATGAAAGAAGTATACTGATGTGAAGTGTAATGAACATAATAGTGGTTACCCTGATGAAGGCCAAATCTTTTTGCATTGTGACTGGTTGCAATATGTTTTTATAAGGAATAGATTAGTTAAGTCATGATTGATGTTTCACCCTTCCTCCCACTCTCGATTTGGTCAATGAAAAACCCAACCCAATGCCTGGCTATCTCTGCCCGCTACCTACACAAGCTACATACTGTCTAGGGGGTCTGGTGGCAGCGACCTTAAAATTAAGAGTAGATTTAAGTTATCCTCTAAGGATTAGTGACCCCAGATTGAGCAGTACAAACTATGACGACTTTGCTGTCACTCAGAATCTAGTATGACGATCATCCAGCTGTGATACAATGATATGAGTTATTAAGGATGTCACCTAGGTTGGTGAGTTTTGAGGTGAATAAAGAGGCCGATACGGGACCGGCAGAGTCGATCACATAAGTTGGATAAGTAGGGGGCTACAACTACTGCGGAAGGGGTGGCTGCAGCGTCTTTCCGGCGTTGGTGCTTGTCTGCCTCGTTATGCAGTCGGGCTAACTCGAAAGTATTGACACCTTCTCGTGTGGTGATCCTCCAAGCGTTACGGTGTGGAGTGATCGTCTCCCAGGTGAAGGGGTCGATTTGGCACTTTTTCAGGTTTGTCGTAACGTTATCCTTATACCTCTTCAGTTGCCCGCCAGCATTACGCTTACGATTCGTTAGGTGACTGTAAAGTAGCTGCTTTGGCAGTCTACTGTCGTCTATGCAGGTAACATGGTCAGTCCAGCATAGTTGTTCATGGATAATGGTAGACTCGATGCTCCTACAGTTGGTGTCAGCAAGAATACTGGCATTTGTTCTTTTGTCTTTCCAGCGCACTCGGAGGATGGAACGTAGACTACGTTGGTGAAAGTTTTCAAGTGCCTTGATGTGCCTCCTGTATGTCACCCATGTCTCACTGCCATATTGCACGGTGGGGAGGACCACTGCTCGATATACATGCAACTTCTTGGATAATTTCAGCTCCCTACATCTCAAAACACGGTTTAGGAATCTGCCAAAGGCTTGGGATGCACATCTGATCCAATGATGAATCTCTTCATCAATGTCCACGGTGGTGGACAGGTGGGAGCCGAGATACTGAAAGTGGGTAACATTAGAGAGGGTAGTACCGTTAAGCTGGATGGGTGGTGGAATTGTTGCAGAACCAGAGTCAGGCTCAAAGAGAATCTGAGTCTTACAAACATTCACCTCAAGGCCAAAGTGTTCATACTTATCTGCGTAGGTGTTCAGGATCTCCTATAGGTCGCGATCAGTGTGAGCGACAAGGGTGAGGTCGTCTGCTTACTGAAGTTCTGTAATGGAAGCTGCCGACACCTTTGTTCTTGCCTGGAGTCGTCTTACATTGAAGAGACCTCTCATCCGGTACCGGATGTCCACACCCCTGGTTACATTTGAGCTGGCACGAGTAAGGAAGGCAGCCAAGAAAATGGAAAAGAGAGTTGGTGCCAGTACACACCCTTGTTTAACCCCTGTTTGGATGGGAAAGAACTCAGCCTAGGTGCCATTGTGCAGGACACTGCTGTCCATGCCATCGTAGAGTTACTTCACAAGGGCGAGGAATTTTGGTGGGCAGCCAAAACGGCTGAGGGTCCACCAGAGGGCTTCCCTGTCACGTGATGATCTTAAGTCACAATGAGATTCTGGGACGAAGTTTTCCACCTCAGGAAGAAGTCTGTTTAGGAGGACTTGGGCGATAATCTTGCCAGCTACGGACAGCAACGAGATCCCACGGTAGTTGCCACAATATGACCGGTCTCCCTTGTTCTTATAAATAGGTGAAGATGAAGGCGTCTTTAAGAGCTTGGGGGATTTCCTCCTTTTCCCATATATTCTCCAGGAGAGAGTGGAGACGGCTGGTAAGCAGAGGTACTCCTGATTTATACACCTCGGCTGGGATTCCATCAGGCCCTGAGGCTTTGTTATTTTTCATGTGTTTGATGGCACGAGCTACCTCATCCAGGGATGGAGGATAGCTGAGGTGGGTCAGCTCTGGATGCTGAGGGACCTGCTGGCTACCAGGACATCCACATCAGTGTTTCCGTTGAGCAGCGAAGGGTAGTGCTCTTTCCAGTGCTGAAGGATGCCTTCATCGTCTTTAATTTTGGAGTTACCATCGGATGAGCGGAGGGGGCTTCACCACGAGTGATTGGCCCATAAAATGTTTTAGTGGAATTGAAAATTTGCACATCTTGTGCTGATCTGCAAGTTTTTGTGCTTCACATGCTTTATTTTTAAGCCAGTCATTCTTTAGATCGCGAAGTTTCTGGTGGGCCGCTGCTTTCTTCTTGCGGAAGGTATCAGCTTTGGTCCGAGACTGAGGGTTGTTCTGCCAGTCAGTTAAAGCAGCACGTTTATCATCGACGAGTACAATGATTGTCGGGTCATTTTCATGAAACCAGTCCTGGTGTATTGTTTCGATCTGGCCGAGGGTCTCTGCAGGTTTTTCTCATGACAGTGGTGAGAGTATCCCTTTCAGCACTGGGATTTGCGTTGTTTGCTGTTGGGTTGTTTATCAGCCCATGTTCGAGCTGCTTTCTGAAATCATGTGCTACCGCTGGATCCTCGAGACGCTTAGTATTAAAACCTCTTCTGGAGGATTGCTGCCTTCGCCGTTTTGGGGCGACGTGAAGTGAGAGCTTGGCTCTGACGAGCCGATGATTAGTGTCACAGTGGTCTGAGCCACGCATGGTTCAGGTGATGAGGACTTCTCGGCGATCTCTTTCTCTGACAATGATGTAGTCAATGAGATGCCAGTGTTTGGATTGTGGGTGTTGCCAATAACCCTTGAACTTGTCGGCCTGCCTAAACAAGGTATTGGTGATAGTGAGGCTGTGTGCAGCACACTTGCTGAGGAGGAGTAGGCCGTTGGGATTACACTTGGCTAGTCCATTTCTCCCTATGGTTCCCTGCCAAATGTCAGCATCTCTACCAACTCTGGCATTGAAGTCACCAAGGAGCACAACTTTATCTTCTCTGGGGATAGAGGTTAGCACTCTGTCCAGGTCGGCGTAAAAGGCCTCCTTGGTGTCATCCTCTGCATCCAGTGTTGGGGCGTATGTACTGATGAAAGACGCATGACGTGAGTGATTCAGTGGGTCTCGAAACGTCATGAGGCGCTGATCCCAACATGCATTTCAATTAGCATGTTTAGGATGCATTGGTGGATGGCAAACCCAACTCCATAAATGCGGTTTCTCTCCACAGCAGTTGTTATCGCCGCTGGCTTATTATCGCTGGTGCCAGTGCTGGCGTTTGCTGCCTTGCCCGAACAAACATTAGGGGGTGGGCAGTGTTTATGGACAAGAGGTCCTGAATCTGCTAAATATATGGTTTAAAGGTGGCGTGGCCGCCTGGCCTCCATGATGCAGATCGCCCCTCAAGTGATGCTGTGAGGACCAGCCTCTCTGTGGTGAACACCGACTCCCAATCCTGGCCGAGTT
>NW_024747249.1:10000-15962 GCF_018991925.1 Homarus americanus
TATCTGTACCTGTACCTGTATCTGTACCTCTATTTGTACCTGTATCTGTACCTGTACCTGTATCTGTACCAGTATCTGTACCTGTATCTGTACCTGTATCTGTAGCATCCGACCAGACCTGAACCTGTACCTGCACCTGCAACCTGCACCGTACCTGCACCCGGATCCAGAACGATCTGCACCGCACCTGTACCCACACCTGCATCCGCACCTGCACCTGCATCTCAGACCTGCAATCTGCACCTGCACCTGCACCCATACCTGCACCTGCACCTGCACCTGCACCTGCACCTGCACCTGCATCCAGACCTGCACCTGCACCCAGTAATCTCACCTGCACTCCAGAACCTGTACCTGCACCTGCACCTGCACTCCAATCCTGTACTATCTGTATCTGCACCTGCATCTGCACCTGCACCCGCACCTGCAACCTGTACCAGTACCTGCACCTGCAATCATACCTGTACCTGTACCTGTATCTGTACCTGTACCTGTACCCGTACCTGTACCTGTACCTGTATCTGTACCTTATCTGTACCTGTACCTGTACCTGTACCTGCATCTGCACCTGCATCTGCACCTGCACCTGTACCTGCACCTGTACCTGACCAGACCTGTACCTGCACCTGTACCTGTACCTGTATCTGCACCTGCACCTGCACCTACCTGTACCTGCATCTGTACCTGTACCTGTACCTGTACCTGTACCTGTACCCTGTACCTGTATCTGCACCTGTACCTGTATCTGTAGCTGTATCTGTACCTGCACCTGCACCTGTATCTGCACCTGTATCCTGTACCTGTACCTGTATCTGTACTCCTGACCACCTGTACCTGTATCTGTACCTGCACCTGTACCTGTACCTGCATCTGCACCTGTACCTGCATCTGCACCTGAATCTGCACCTGTATCTGCATTCCGTACCTGTATCTGTAGCTGTATCTGCACCTGTACCTTGGTACCCAGAACCTGTACCTGTACCTGCACCTGTACCTGTATCTGTACCCGTACCTGTACCTGTACCTGTATCTGTACCTGCACCTGTACCTGTACCTGCACCTGTACCTGCATCTGTACCTGCACCTGTATCTGTAGCTGTACCTGTAATCTGCACCTGCACCTGCACCTGTACCTGTATCTGCACCTGCACCTGCATCTGTACCTGCACCTGTACCTGCACCTGCATCTGTACCTGTACCTGTACCTGCACCTGTACCTGTACCTGTATCTGCACCTGCACCCATCCGTAGCCAGATCTGCATCTGCACCTGTACCTGTACCTGTACCATCTGTACCTGCACCTGTACCTACCTGTATCTGTACCTGTACCTGCACCTGCATCTGTACCTGTACTCACTTGTATCTGCACTCTGTACCTGTACCTGTACCTGTATCTGTACCTGTACCTGTACCTGTACCTGTATCTGTACCTGTATCTGTACCTGTACCTGTAACCTGTATCTGTACCTGTACCTGTACTCTGTACTGTACCTGTACCTGTACCTGTATCTGTACCTGTACCTGTACCTGTACCTGCACCTGTACCTGTACCTGTACCTGTACCTGTACCTGTATCTGTACCTGTACCTTAAAGGGCTTTAGGATCTCTGCATTACCTTAAATGGATCTGTACTTACCAAAATTGGGTTTTTGTATTTACCCTTAAATATTTTAGGAGAGTAAAGTAATTTTTTTTTCCCTACCTACGTTCATTAAAGAAAAATCTTATGTAAAACCCAAGAATTTCCTTTTAAGATGTGTGTTTTTAGGGGGTTCTGTGTCATGTTGTCTTGTTCCGTTTTCATAACAGCTTAGGGGTTCTGTGTTCATGTTGTTCTTGTTCCGTTTTCTATAACACTGGGGGTTCTTTGTTCATGTTGTTTTGTTCCGTTTTCTATAACAGCTTAGGGGGTTCTTGTGTTCATGTTGTTCTTGTTCCGTTTTCTATAACAGCTTAGGAGGGTTCTTGTGTTCATGTTGTTCTTGTTCCGTTTTCTATAACAGCTTGGGGGGTTCTTGTGTTCATGTTGTTCTTGTTCCGTTTTCTATAACAGCTTAGGGGGTTCTTGTGTTCATGTTGTTCTTGTTCCGTTTTCTATAACAGCGGGGTTCTCAAGGGGTTCTGTGTTCATGTGTTCTTGTTCCGTTTCTTAACAGCTTAGGGGGTTCTTGTGTTCATGTTGTTCTTGTTCCGTTTTCTATAACAGCAGGGTCTTGTGTTCATGTTGTTCTTGTTCCGTTTTCTATAACAGCTAGGGTTCTTGTGTTCATGTTGTTCTTGTTCCGTTTTCTATAACAGCAGGGGTTCTGTCATGTTCTTTTCCGTTTCTATAACAGCTAGGGGGTTCTTGTGTTCATGTTGTTCTTGTCCGTTTTCTATAACAGCTTAGGGGTTCTGTGTTCATGTTGTTCTTGTTCCGTTTTCTATAACAGCAGGGGCTGTTCATGTTGTTCTTGTTCCGTTTTCTATAACAGCTGATCTCATTTACCTGGGGAGACTATTAGAGAAATCTGATCTCTTTAGTACGAGATAGGGACAGACAGACAGACAGGTATACAGACAGAGAGATAGAGAGATAGAGAGATAAAAGGGAAGGGAGAGACAGATAGACGGATAAAAAGAGAGATAGACAGTAGGTAGAGGGACGGGAAGAGAGACAGACAAGCCAAAGAGAGAGAGAGAGAGAGAGAGAGAGAGAATAAGGAGAGAGAGAGAGAGAGAGAATAAGGAGAGACAGAGAGAGAGAGAGAATAAGGAGAGACAGACAGACAAAAAGTGATTTATACAGACAGAGTGTGAGAGAGTGACAGACGGAAGAGACAGAAAAATAATGGAAGAGATGAGAGACAGAGAAAGTGACAGAGAGGAGAGAGAGTGACAAAGAGACAGAGTGACGGAGTGAGACTAACAGAAAGGAGAGACAGAGAGAGAGAGAATAAGGAGAGACAGAGAGAGGAGAGAATAAGGAGACAGAGAGAGAGAGAGAATAAGGAGAGACAGAGAGAGAGAGAGAATAAGGAGAGACAGAGAGAGAGAGAGAATAAGGACAGAGAGAGAGAGAGAATAAGGAGAGACAGAGAGACAGAGAGACACCGAAGGGCCAAACACACCAACCTATATGAGCAGCATAAAAATGTGAATTGTTTGTTAAATTCTTCATAAGACGCCTTGGAGGGCTCCACCTGCTGTGGAGGGAAGTGGAGGGGTCACCTGCTGTTGGAGGAAGTGGAGGGCTCACCTGCTGTTGGAGGGAAGTGGAGGCTCACCTGCTGTTGGAGGGAAGTGGAGGGGTCTACCTGCTGTTGAGGGAAGTGGAGGGTCTACCTGCTGTTGGAGGAAGTGGAGGGGTCTACCTGCTGTTGGAGGGAAGTGGAGGGCTCACCTGCTGTTGGAGGGAAGTGGAGGGTCTACCTGCTGTTGGAGGGAAGTGGAGGGATCTACCTGCTGTTGAGGGAAGTGGAGGGGTCTACCTGCTGTTGAGGAAGTGGAGGGGTCTACCTGCTGTTGGAGGAAGTGGAGGGTCTACCTGCTGTTGGAGGGAAGTGGAGGGGTTCACCAAGGAATGGAGGGCTCTACCTGCTGTTGGAGGGAAGTGGAGGCCCACCTGCTGTTGGAGGAAGTGGAGGGGTCTACCTGCTGTTGGAGGGAAGTGAGGGGCTACCTGCTGTTGAGGAAGGGAGGGTCTACCTGCTGTTGGAGGAAGTGGAGGATCTACCTGCTGTTGGAGGAAGTGGAGGGGTCTACCTGCTGTTGGAGGGAAGTGGAGGGCTCACCTGCTGTTGGAGGGAAGTGGAGGGGTCTACCTGCTGTTGGAGGGAAGTGGAGGGTCTACCTGCTGTTGGAGGGAAGTGGAGGGGTCTACCTGCTGTTGGAGGGAAGGAGGGGTCTACCTGCTGTTGGAGGGAAGTGGAGGGCTCTACCTGCTGTTGGAGGGAAGTGGAGGGTCTACCTGCTGTTGGGGGGAAGTGGAGGGGTCTACCTGCTGTTGGAGGGAAGTGGAGGGTCTACCTGCTGTTGGAGGGAAGTGGAGGGGTTCACCTGCTGTTGAGGAAGTGGAGGGGTCTACCTGCTGTTGGAGGAAGTGGAGGGTCTACCTGCTGTTGGAGGGAAGTGGAGGGTCTACCTGCTGTTGGAGGAAGTGGAGGGTCTACCTGCTGAGGGAAGTGAGGGCCTACCTGCTGTTGGAGGGAAGTGGAGGGGTCTACCTGCTGTTGGAGGAAGTGGAGGGCTCTACCTGCTGTTGGAGGAAGTGGAGGGGTCTACCTGCTGTTGGGGGAAGTGAAGGGTCTACCTGCTGTGGAGGGAAGTGGAGGGTCTACCTGCTGTTGGAGGGAAGTGAGGGGTTTACCTGCTGTTGGAGGGAAGTGGAGGGGTCTACCTGCTGTTGGAGGGAAGTGGAGGGGTTCACCTGCTGTTGGAGGGAAGTGGAGGGTCTACCTGCTGTTGGAGGAAGTGGAGGGGTTCACCTGCTGTTGGAGGAAGTGGAGGGGTCTACCTTGTTGGAGGGGAAGTGGAGGGCTCTTCATCTTCCTTTCCTCTTCTTTAATTTTTTATTCTCCTCTTCTTCCATTTCCTCTTCCTCTCCCCTTTCTCTTCCTTTTCTTCTTCTCCTCTTCTTCCATTTCCTCTTCCTCTTCCCCTTCTCTTCCTTTTCTTCTTCTCCTCTTCCTTCATTTCCTCTTCCTCTTCCCCTTCTCTTCCTTTTCTTCTTCTCCTCTTTTTGCTATTTCCTCTTCTCTTGCCCATCTCCTTTTTATAGCCTCTTATTCTCCTCTTTTCTTCTTTCATTTCCTCCTCTTCTCCTCCTCTTCCTCTTCTCCTCTTCTCCTCTTCTCCTCCTCTTCTCCTCCTCTTCCTCTTCCTTTAGCATTTCCTTCACTCAATGTATTTTTATCTCAAATTCTTCTTGTAATAAAATAAAAATATATAATTGAAAAATGTAAATTCATATAATTATTTTATTTTTCTCTCTCTCTCTCTCTCTCTCTCTCTCTCTCTCTCTCTCTCTCTCTCTCTCTCGTTATCCGGCTCTGAAAGTCCTTCTCGGGGTGAAACGAGAGAGAGTGAGAGAAAGGGAGAGATAGTGAAAGGGAGAATGAAAGAAAGGAAAAGAAGAGAGGGAGAATGAGAGAGAGAGAGAAATAAAGAGAGGGAAAGAAATATAAAAAGAAAGTAAGAGAGAAAGAAAAAAGATTATAAGAGAGAGATTGAGAAAGAAAGAAAGAAAGAAAGAAAGATAAAAAGTGACCACACGTTAGTAAAGTTAACACTCAACTGTGAATATATAATTGAACCGAGTTTCATCCCTTCCTTCTATAATATATGATGGATTGTGTTTGGTGGGGGGGACGAGTTACGGGTAAAGTTCTTTCTCTTTCTTTCAAATCTTCAACCTATACATCATTCATTGGACTCTCTCTCTCTCTCTCTCTCTCTCTCTCTCTCTCTCTCTCTCTCTCTCTCTCTCTCTCTCTCTCTCTCTCTCTCAAATCCTACCATGTCTTAGGGGTTAAAATCCTTGGAAAACTGCGACAGGAGGGGCGTTCCAACAGGGTCGAGGGAGGAGGAGGAGGAGAAATATGACAACCTCAGTGTTATGACGAAGAACGTGACCACATTGTATATTCAGGGAGTCTTCGTCCATTCACTACCTTTCTGCTCTGGACTACTCAAGCATATCAGGGTCTGGTTGTGGGTGTGTTAATGGTCTGGTTGTGGGTGTGTTAATGGTCTGGTTGTGGGTGTGTTAATGGTCTGGTTGGGGTGTTGAAATGGTCTGGTTGGGGTGTGTTAATGGTCTGGTTGGGGTGTGTTATGGTCTGGTTGGGGTGTGTAATGGTCTGGTTGGGGTGTGTCAGGGTCTGGTTGGGGTGTGTCAGGTCTGGTTGGGGTGTGTCAGGTTCAGTTGGTGTGTAAGGGTCTGGTTAGGCAATACGTAACCGGAACGAAGTACAATTGAT
>NW_024747250.1:0-13904 GCF_018991925.1 Homarus americanus
CTATCTGTTGTCACTGCTCTTCGTTAAACCCTAACTTTGCTCTTGTTCTCATTCATGTTCTCCGGGTGTACTTTGACCTCAGTCGGGCTTCCTGTTGGACTGTTGTCTCGCACACCTCCTCACTGGTGGCTGCCTCGACTTTGGTCAGCCACCTTCCCAATCTGCCAATTGTTCCTCAATTTTACTCACGACCTCAGACAGATTTGCCACCACCTGGGTCGCCTCTCTCTCCACGGCTGTCAAGCAGCACGGTCACGCCTTCAGGCATCCTTCATCCTCCATTGTTGAGGGGATCGATAGCAACACTTACGATAGCTTAATGGCAATGAGGGGACACATGCTGAAGCAACCGATTACTCAGGGATGGATGGTTGGTTTTTTTCCTTCTGTCCGTCGTACTGTGCTGACTGATGGCTCTGCCTATCTATCTAACCTCATTCAGGCAATCTTTCCACTGGGCGGTGGTTCTGGCTCCCTGCACAAATTGGTATTGCGGCCAGATTTCTGCGACCTCACCCAACACATTCTGCGCAACAAACCAGCATGCGGGCCTTACCGGGTCTTCCTGGACAAACCAGCAGCCCACATCTGTAACTTCACCCCGCATACGACCATAGTGGCCCGAATACACCCCACACACACAGCGGAGAACCCCATTTCCCTCTTACCTGTACTTAAGTGGGTTGCAACAACACGCCAGCAGGCTCCAGCTCTGTACGGTGGGGTTTTCATTAATTAACGGCACTTCTGCCCCGATGTCTAATTTTTTTGGCCCGCTACCAGCACCAAGACCTTGGGACACTCTGCTTTAAGCCTCAAAAGTACCTTCTGTCATGATTAAATTGTTCTTCGGACCACGTTTGACACAGGTCTCTCCCTGGTTCGTAACATCGCGGCGTGGTTTATTGGTTGGGCCACTTGAGCGGTTGGTGGGGACTGCTGCCTAGCCGGTTTCCCGAACCTCAGTTCTGACTGTCACCTCCAGTCCGACACTGTGCATTTATATATCCTTGTTTCTCCTGGTCCACCTTCTCCTGCAGTAAGGTGGAGCTGAGGGTGTCCTCCTGTCCACCCGTGTAGCACATCAGTATGCTGACGTTTCCCCTCAGTTAACCCTGGGTCGTCTGGCAGGCACCTCTCCGTCCACCGTTCGGTGCTTCCTACTCAAGGACTCTGGGCTGTTTTCCTCCTCTTTCAGCCCGTGATCCTACTCATCTAGACTTCTTGGCCCCTTTGGTCCCCGGTGATAGCACCTTCAGCGTGGCCTTTTTTTGTCAATGCGGCCCAATTCGTCATTAAATCGATCTGTTTACTGGGATCGTTTCGTTGCTCCTCTGTTTCCGAGTTACGATCCTGTGAATGGCGGTGATCGCGTCCACGTTCTCGCCGTTGAGGCTCGTCAAGTAGCTAGTTAACTCATCTACCGTTCCCAATCTCTGCGTGCATTGTGCACGATCTGCCGCAGGCCCCAAGATACTTCACTATTAGATTTGAATTCAGCCGCTTCGTCTCCATCAATCAGCCTGAGAGTTCGGTCAACCTCTCTTAGCCAATGCCCTATCTCTTGCCTGTCTACCGTCGAACTTAGACTGAGGTCAACTGGCGAAACTAACTCCCGCTCTAGTATTGGTGGCTTTCCTTAAATCTGCATTTTCTCTTCTTTGCCTGTTTTTGATACTGTCTCTCTGCCCTGTCTACTGCATCCCCCCAACTAGGCTAGGTGTTGTCGATGTTCCCCTCTAACCTTTCCACTTGGGCCTGATATCTGCAATTGTGTCTGATACTCCCCTAACTGCTGGTGTGTCTGTACTCCCCTTAACTGTTGAGCATATGCCTCATTCTCCCCTGACTTGCTAACCATTCCTGTGTTCCTGGTCTCCCCTTCATTTGTTCTACCAGATACTCCCCACTTGCGACTCCTCAGCTCTTTCTACCCTGGCTGTCTCTCCCTCTCTCAGGTACATCCGTAGCCGTCAACCACAAAAAGCCCATCCTTTGCAGGTATAGGGTAGGCTTGGGGTCACACTCTCTACCGTTTCAAGCAAATCCATGATTGCGTTCATTATCTAACCACAGAACTATCAGTCACAATTAAACTACGATATACCAGGTGTGACCGGTGGAATATCTCACTACTAGTTTTTGGTTTTTTTCTTTTTAGTTATAGTGGCTGGTAATGCAGTGGAAGAGCCCCTCAGAAAATCCCGAACCAGCTCAAACACAATTAATAAAAGTATTTTCGTGACCGACAGCTAGTGCTGCTGTGATTGGGGGTTAATGAGACGCACTGGTAAAGAATGACACTTATTCCTTCCAACACTACAGACGGGTTCAATAATTGTGCCTTTTAAGTACTTCTTAGCATGGCACAACACTACAATGGGAAACAAAGAGGTTATCAAAAATTATTAAATATATTATTGCATCTTGAAAGACTACTAATTCAGCAATTCATACACAGACAGACAACAGAGACGAGAACCATCTGAAACAATTCTGATCCGTACCATCACTTAGTGGCACATAAAACAGAAAACATTACTTGCACCGATAAGCGTGCCTTAGGGCATCGACAAAATTATAGCAATCACTGAGGAATAGAAATCGATTTTAGTCACACTACACAGAACATGGATCCTCATAGCTGTCTGGGATGACCCACAAAATACTATAATCCTAACTGTCCTATCTGCCAGAGCCCGAAGGTTGTAACTACTAACCTGCCAAGTGGCAGGCAGGTGCTCATGTTCTATTCATTACTCTATCTAGGAAAGGTCATGAGGTGTGTTCTCACTGCTTACCCATAACATAGCTACACATAGGTTCAGAAATGCACCCGTATTTTTGAGGTACTAACAACCTTTCACAAAACTTTGAAGAGGAAATCGTACGTCCTGTGCATCAACCATGAGGCCGTGATAACACACCTGGACTTGGTTATTTTAATCAAATACACCCAATACTGGGGAGATGTCTCTATGTAACCACTAAAACTCTGTCCGAGGCGTGTGACCTTTCCTGCCTCAGTCTGCACTCCTCTTCTCCCAGTGCTTCGTGGACAGGAAGAGAACGATACGCTATTCAGCTGAGGGTGGTTCTCCTTCCGTAGTAAGATTTTTCATTGACTGACTGAAGTTGTGTGGTGTTAGCCAAGGTGAGAATTTGATGAAACAGATCGATCACGAACTAAGAAAGTATATTGCTGGTCACATAGTTGATTAGAAGACACCTGTCTTCCTTTGTGCGTTTGCCAGCTATATCTTCAACTACCACTAACCACTGACCAACCAAGAGGTTCTCATATAACACGAAGATCCTCTGTTAGCTACTGTTAATTTTCTCCTCTATCTAAACACTGTCTGAGATCGAATAAAAACTTACTTGCAACACTGATGAAATGTGAGCAGAAGGACGAGGCCATGTGGTCGTTTTCATGGCAGGAGCAACAAAAGGCGTCCTGCGTTAAGCGACAGGCGCTGACGGGCATACCGCCTCAGCATCCTCAGGGCGCTCGCCTGCCCCCACTCCTCAGCCTGTCTGGGATGACCCACAAAAAACTATAATCCTAACGCTCTGTGAGTTGATTTTCCCTGCACCCGTGATATACTTCACACATAAGTTCAGGTTCACCGATTCGATTTTTAAGAGAAACTCTTACGTCCACGTATGCAATCAACCATGAGAGAGTTGATCTTATACCTGGACTTAGCTATTCTTCACATTTCACCACCATCACCCGTAACTGATTCCATATATGTTCAGAATACACCCATGCTTTAAGGTGTTGCAGCCTTTCACCAATTTTGGAAGAACTCCTACCTCGTGTGCAATCAACTGCAAAACGTTGATTACACACTGTATGGTTTTTTAGTCACATGCCCATTACTGGGGAGATAAATGTCTCTATGTAACCATAAACTCCCGGTCCCAGCGGGGCGCTTATTCACTCAGTCTGCACTCAGTTTACTCCCAGTACTCAGAGTACAACCAGGTGAACCCTGCCTAGCTGAGGGAGGTTCTACTTTCCCATTAAAGAATTTTTCACTGACTGACTGGGAGATGTGAGGTGGTGTTTTGGTGTATGAACCAATGTGGAAATTCGATGAACCAGATCGACCACAGACCAAGTGCAGCTGCTGGTCCCAGTAGTTAGTCGTCAGAGACACCTGTTCGCCCACTGCTCCAGGTTGTCTCGCCTCATAGCTCACCAGCTATATCTTCAAACCACCATCACCACTACCACCAACCAAGTGGGGTCTCGTGACGAGACACGTGGTCGTTTCATTGTGGGACACGTAGTTAAACGCCTGTCTCGGTCAATGACAGAGGGCTACTGAGGCCAGTCAGCACCGGCATCTCTCAGGGCTCGCCTGACCCTCCTCCCCACCCCCCATGACGTCATCTCCTTATTGCTAAAAAGTTTCTTTGGGACATAACATATTTAGGCTGGGAAACTGTCACAATAACTAAATTATATTATCCGCTATACATGAATCGTGTCTACATTAATTCAATGAAGTACATTTAATTTTTCTAGGCCTAGTTCAAAATACTTCCACCCCTGAATGAGGGCATTGCTTGAATATTTTGTTTAACTCGCCATGAGGCATTACCGTTTCAGCATAGCCCTTATGTTTTCCTGTTCAGCAGATGGGTCATTTTGTTCTAACGTCTCTAAATATCACATTAAAATTCTGAATATTACATATATATATATATATATATATATATATATATATATATATATATATATATATATATATATATATATTTATATATATATATATATATATATATATATATATATATATATATATATATATATATATATATATATATATATATATATTTCATTAGCCCATAAAAGTTGCAGACTTCTACATATAATCAACAACCTCACCCCACCAGGACTTGAACCCACGATCTTATGTGGTGCGCTGGGAACGTTTCCTCTAGACCACCAGGACACTAAAAGCAATCCTAGATTTTTATATTTCACACAAGCCTGTTCATCCAGGCTTATTGGAGTTCACGGCATATAAGCTCGATGAACAGACTTTGTGAAATATAACAAAGTCTAGAGACTGCTTTTAGTGTCCTGGTGTCTGGAGAATGGCATTCCAATGACCTCATAAGATCGTGTGTTCAGTCTGGAGAATGAGGTTGTTGAATATATATATATATATATATATATATATATATATATATTAGTATATATAAATGGGATCTCTGTGGTGTAATGGTGAGCATACTCGCCTTGCAAATGAACCCATCTGGGCTGGGTGAAATTATAGGCAAGTTTCTTTATGCATTTTGCCTCTGTCTACCCAGTAGTAATATATATTTGTAAATAATAAATAATATGTGTCTAAGAAATTAATATAATCAAAATTATTATAGTCACCATCTAATATATTTTTTACTAACATACTTGTTTACCAAGGGGTGTATCGAGTTCTTGGAATAACTATGCATTATTTGACTCCTACATATTTTGTTAGTATTTCAATGATACATTAAGCATCTGTAGTAGTTATAAACCCGATTAAAAAGTATTAGCAATTGGATTTCTTTATAATTATCCTAATTCACTTGACCGAAAATGACAAATATAACTATATAAGGTTTTTATTTTCAACCAATGCAAAAAATCCCAAATTGACGTATTTGAATTCAATGACATATTTATGCCAAATGACACCAAAATCACATCTAGAATTTTTTCCTGGTTCAGCAAAAAAAAAGGTCTCTTCCACGAAGACTATATGCTGTAGTATAATATGTACTAGGAATAATTGTCTGGCAAGACGACTTTACAAACAATTTTGACTATGGTAACCACTGCCAATCTACATGGGGACAGTATAATACACTTTATTGAAGCCTAGGAGATATATATACTGCGAACACAAGAATCTAGGGTATTCACAATTATCTCATGAAAATTCAACTGATCTTACATGTAGTGTGTGAATTCCATTTAACAATACATTGAACAATATCCTGGTTAAGGACCCCATTAATGTTCCAGTCGGGTTTAAGTGACCAATGAATCAAGTTGTCTCGGGTAATTTTCATAACATTAAATTCAAAATCATTAAAGCGCTGACAATGCCTCTAAGTCTAGAGGGTGAACTGAAATTGAAAGTGAGTCCCACAGCACACTAAGCCTTTGGTATACAAGGAGGCAGTATGGCCGATACTACTCTTATGACTAAATTTACAGCTGGATGAACTGGGGGCCAGAAATCAGACCACCTATCTCTGGAAATCACAGTGCGAATGGTTTACAGTGATGTACAACGCATAAATGTTGCAAATTGAACTAATTTAAACACAACCCAGAAAGTCAGACCACAAACTAAAGATATTGCAGTACAATCCCCTTGACTAATATTTGCAGAGGCTCGTCAGGTTTTCTGCAGTGTGGCAGAGCCGTGTTTGTTTACATTCGACAGAATAAAACAAATATCTTGTAACAGCACCATTTTCTTAGTATATAATATTACCCAAATGTATAATACCAAATTAATCGCAAGTTATTCAACTGTGCCTCAGCTGTTGATATTATGCATGGCTGAGGTTTCAGTTCCTTCGGGAATGAGCGAGGGCGGGCTGAGATCAGAGCCTCTCTCTCCCCGTGGTCAGGGAGATGAGACTCATATCACTTGTTGCAGTGAACCCCTCACTTAAGTGTTCTCCTATAAGTTGTAAGACACTTCCCTTAGCAGAGATGGCTGTACTCTCAACTGAACTCAGTACCTGTGAAACTATATTTTTCTACAATAAAGAAAAACAACAAAGTGTTTACTTCGGCCCTGCCACTTATCAATTCCAATGGTAAGCGGTGAGACGAATTAGAAGAAGAATCGGATCGGTCAGACACTCAGAAACAAACATTACTTCAAGTAATTCTAGTGACTTAAGTGGCACTTTAAGTGAATCATCAACAAACAAGCAATTACATTGAAATTAAGTGGACAATGGCTATAAACACTTGCAGAACGTATACATAGAGACACAGTGGTAACAAAAACATTTAAAGATTGCCAACTTAGTAGTCAAACCCTCAGTGACACAACCTACTGAAGGTTACCCAGACCGGGCCGAGGCAGTGAAGCCTGCGAGTGTGGGCTGAGATTACTACCAGCTAACACTACATCACCGGAGTTTAGGAAGGTTGTCAAAGTGGTTGCAGACAATCAAACAATCTCTTGCTTAAACAATCAAAACACGTCGGTGTGCAACAAAAGAGAGCCCCAAGTCAGCCCCCAGGCTGATCTCACCAACCCAGAGGTCAGCCCCAGATCAGCCCCGAGCTGACCGCCGCAAGATCCAGGTCAGACCCCCAGGTGGATCGCCATAAGACATAACGTCATCCCTCATTGAGAAGGAAGTCATCGACTCCCGATGTCATAGCCAGTGCCAAGCTATACGGACTCTCCACTCAGGTAGATCCTAACAATCATTATTTTATTAACTACATACTTAGTGAACTAGAGGTCTTGTAGTCAATAATATAAATATATATATATATATATATATATATATATATATATATATATATATATATATATATATATATATATATATATATATATATATATATTTTAGTCCATATAACACGCGGACTTTGAACATATAATCAACGACCTCACCAGCCAGGAACCGAACCCTCGACCTACTGGGTGGGACTAGGGAAGGCTACCGACCAACTCACAAGGACACTAAAAGCAGTCCTAGACTCTGTTATATTTCACACAAAGCCTGTTCATCGAGCTCTGCCATCTTAAATATCCGAGTAAGTGGACCTCCTTTGGCACCCGATCCAAAAAAGGAAATGAATTGCTTCCTAAATGTTTGATAATCATCCGTTTCTTCGTCAATGGCTGAAGCATAGATACCTCTAGCTGCCCGACTACCGGTTTTGGTAAGGCTTCGGAAGTATGGAATTGTATTTACGTCATCAGTGACATCGTTTTTTCTCATTACATCTTCGCATTTACGCAAAAATGCTAAACTACTATAATCTGGATCCCCGGCAGTAAACTCTTGTACCTTAATGTTATTTGGAAGTAGCTTTAACGTTTGACAGACCGATGTAGTCTGTGCGTTAGTAAAACTACCTGTTGCCATTTTTGTTGTGTTAGTTAAAGCACTAGCGTTAGTAACAGGTGAAGGCAATTGGTAAATGTTACCTGCCCTTAATTGTCTACTGTGTAAATCCTCAAACTGAGAATCAATTACATTTTCACAGCTAGCTAAAGAGTCGGTAGGTGTTAACTCTATTTGGCTAATTTGTAGAAATTCTTCCTCACTATCAGTTGCCACTAGTTCCTGTGAATTATTAGATGACTGACTATAAGAGTCTGAGTCACTAATTTCCTGTTTAATACCCTAATTTTTTGGAAGAGCGTCCATATATGAGACTATTTATCACTTCACTCACTGTATAAATACTCACTATGTTGCACCCAAAGTAATGCAAAAATATTTATAATGAGTTATGGAAATGAAAAGAAAACAAATATTAGTTATTAATATTAAAAAGTACTAAAGTAGTATATATATATATATATATATATATATATATATATATATATATATATATATATATACAGTACATATATATATATGTATATATATATATATATATATAGTTATATATATATATATATACATATATATAATAGAGAGATATAGAGGCATATATATATATATATATATATATAAGTTGCAAGTATATATTGACTGAGTATGGAAGACCTTTGAAGTTCAATTTTGTGCAGTTTTGTGTGCTTTGGGCAAAACAATGATTGTGATTCACCTGAGTTGAGAGTCCGTATTGCTTCGCGCTGGTTATGACGTGTCAGGAGTCACACCGGTCCTTCTCTAGGGAGGGACGACCATCCAATTTGAGGGCTAATGGATGTTGCAGCGGCCAGCTCAGCTGATTCAGCTGACCCTGTTGGTGCGATCAGCCTGGGGGATGAATCTCCTTGGGCTGTCCTGTGTTGGTGCGATCAGCCTGGGGGCTGACCTGGGGCTGTCCTCTGTTGCACACCGACGAGTCTTGATTGTTTAAGCAAGAGCTTGTTTGATTGTCTGAACCACTTTGACAACCTTACAAACCCGCATGTAGCGTTAGCTGGTAGTAAATTCAGCCCACACCTGCAGGCTTCCGCTGCTTTCGGCTCTGGTCGGGTTAATCCTCAGTAGTATGTGTCACTTAGGTTTGACTGCTAAGTTGGCAATCTTTCATAATGTTTTGTTACCACTGTGTCTCTATGTATACGTTCTGCAAGTGTTTATAGCCACTGTCCACTTAATTTTCTTGTACTTTTGTTGTTGATGATTCATAAAGTGCCACTTAAGTCACTGGAATCACTTGAAGTAATGTTTGTTTCTGAGTGTTTGACCGATTCTTCTTCTAATCCGTCTCACTTGCCACCAGTGTGTGTGTGTGTATATATATATATATATATATATATATATATATATATATATATATATATATATATATATATATATATATATATATATATATATATATTATATATATATATATATATATATATATATATATATATATATATATATATATATATATATATACTAACTGAGGGGTTCTCAACCAGAAATTCCCCGGGAGAATTCAGGTTTTCAGGGTGGGGGGAAACTGATTCGGGACGAAGATATGTTCGATGAGAAATTAGTCACAAATTTTGGCCCTTGATGTGCGATTCCTACCAAGTGGCAGAAAGAGCTATCCGTGCATTGCTTCCGTTTGTGTCGACATATCTTTGTGAGTCAGGCTTTTCAACTCTGTTGCAAATTAAAACAAACAACGTAGTAGATTAGAGTGAAAATGACCTGCGTTGTGCTCTTTCAAGCACTCCTCCGCGTATCCCAGAATTGGCGAAGAAAAAAACAATCACAGGTTCTCATTGACTTTAATCTTCATCTGAATAAAATTAATTACAAATTTACAATATCCTGGTATTCTATTGAACTTTTTGTTTATTGCATCATGCTTCAGTTTGGTCTGTTAAGTAATTCATTATAAATAAAAAAAACTATTTTACTTTTATTCAGTTTTATAAATCCATCAACATTTTCAATTGGCATTTAATTTGTAAAACTCACTATAAAATAATCCATGTAAAATTGTAAATGTATATGTACTAATATGGAAAAAATAAAGATTTTTCAGTATTATATGCATATTATTTTGAATGCACTTTTTGAGGCAGACAATCTTGGAAAGGAGGGAATGACATTCTGACATATGGTGAAAGGGGTGCATGGGGCAAACAAGGTTGAGAACCACTGCACTAGCAAGAAACGCCGCCCTCCCGGCGGCTCATTCGCTAGGCCACGGTAGGACGCCACCCTCCTGGACGCTCACATTGTCTCACTGTTCAGTCCCAAAACTTCTTCTTCCATCAATAGTTCATTAACGGTGTATGCAAGTTCCACCATGTTTTCACTACAACGGTACAGCAAAGTATATTTTTTAGCATTAAACTGTTATTATTTTATTGTCTAATCATCACTACATATAACACCACCCATCATCACTACATATAACATCATCCATCATCACCACATATAACACCATCCATCATCACTACATATAACACCATCCATCATCACTACATATAACACCATCCATCATCACTACATATAACACCACCCATCATCACTACATATAACACCACCCATCATCACTACATATAACATCATCCATCATCACTACATATAACATCATCCATCATCACTACATATAACACCATCCATCATCACTACAGATCGGTAAAGTAGTTTCCGAGATTCTCGTGCGGACACACAAACAGACAGACTTCTTTGTTTTATATATATATATATATATATATATATATATATATATATATATATATATATATATATATATATATATATATATATATATATATATATATATATATATATAAGTTCTGGAATTGATAAGTGGCAGGACTGAAGTAAACACTTTGTTGGTTTGTCTTTATTGTAGAAAATATAGTTTCACAGGTACTGAGTTCAGTTGAGGTATATTGTTCCTTCTCTGCTAAGGGAAGTGTCTTAGTGCACTTATATGAGAACACTTAAGTGAGGTGTTCACTGGGTAACAAGTGATATGAGTTTGCTCTCCCTGACCAAGGAGAGAGAGAAAGCAGGCCTCGATAGTGTGATAAAAGGAAAAGTGTCAGCTATTCTTGTTGTTGTTGCTGACATGCTCTGATCACAGCCTGCCCTCTCTCGCTCCCCGAAGAACTGCGACCTCAGCCATGCATAACATGAACAGCTGAGGCACAGTTGAATAACTTGTTGAATAATTTGGTATTATACATTTGGGTAAATATTTATATAATACAAATGGTGCTGTTACATACATTTTAGTGAGATGCAGAATTAGTGTGATAGTAAAGAAGTCGTACTACTGTTATAGTGAATATGTAGTACTAGTATTATAATGAAAATGTTGTACTAGTGGTATAGTAAACATTTAGTACTCGTGTTACAGTTAACATGTAGTACTAGTGTAATAGTGACCCTGTAGTTCTGTTAATTATAAGGATAATTTTCAAAATAAAATATTACATAATATATAAATGAAAATTACAAATTATAAATGCAACTATAAACAAATTATCTTCATTCTCCTGGAAATAGTATATAAAAACTTTCGGATAAAAAAGTAAAATTTCACTCCTTGACAGCACTTTATTGTTAACTTTAAACAGAGTTTCACTGCGATGAATGGCCACTCACTGAAGAAATTAAAGTCAACAGAAAGAACATAATTTGCTGGGTGTGTCGTCCTGGACGTTAAGAGGGTAGAGGTGGACTGTGGCAATAGTGAAGAGACATCACATACAGTACAGTCTTTTGAGTTTGGCGTTTCCTCCAATTTAATTTTTGTGTAAACTTGGATCTTTGTTTCCTCGACTCCCTCGGTGTCAGCTTCAGAGTTCAAGTTGGAGCCTCTCGTTTTCGTATGCAGCGTTTTTGGTGGACTTTTTCCGGTAATCGTTTTCCCACCTCTGTGTATCCGTTTTTGTTATGGGCAATATTCAGTAAACCCTTGAGGGTCTATCCACCTCATCCCCAGATAAACATAAGCTTGGTTAAACCGCGCACCCATGCGTTCAACGGAATTCCTGCTCTAATCATATGCATCCCTACATGAGTCAGGGCAGCTTGACGTATATTTTACTTCTCACAGTATGATTTGAACGCCTCCAGAAATTCCTTACGGAACACTCTGTTAAAGGTGCCAGTAAACCTAATCTTTTCACACACAAAATTTTTTCAGAGATTCAGCGCCTGGATACGACTTTTCATCAGAGCAAAACTCATAGATGGGGTCTTAAACTGCATGATATCAAAGATGTTTAATTGTTAAGTGTAGTCTACTGAGACGAAATCACCTTTTATGGTAGAGAATATATGTAGGAAGAGGCTATATAAGGTTAATAGTGAAGTTAGTGAAGTAAAATATCATGGATATACTTAATATGTTATAACAATAATGTGTAGTGATTATGTAGTATAAACGTTATAGAATATGTAGTAATTATGTCCAAGAGCCCAGGCACTTTTAATCATGTGTCTGAGGCCAAAGGTTTGAGGGTCGTTTTGAACTGTGAATTTTATGCCGAATCTGAAAATCCATTTCTTAATTAAGTTGCAGCTGCTGCGTTTTGGAGAAAACCAAGTGCTTTTTTGTTGTTTCGCACCTTATTTTGGGGGAAAAGTATAAAACAACGATTTTACTTCGTGGAGTTATTAAACATCCATTTATACTAGCATGTATGGTATCAAAATAAAGATATTATGTTGTTGAACACATAGGCATTAAAAAATAATACATAAGCTCAGCATCCATGGTAACAAGAGCTCTTTTTGTAAAAAAAACCAGTTCTTTAATCGGTGCAGTCAGTGATTTCTCATGAAGGATGTATCGTCTATAATGTCACTGTGATATACTGGATCTTAAATTGGTTATAACCTCTGTATAACACTTTATAGCAATACTTATTGCGAGTATGTGACTGCTATAGTAGAATATTGATGTGCAGTTTTCCACCCCCCTGTCAGATTGATTTCTGGTTGCCAAGAATAAAAAATCTGTTACCTGTCGTCGGCAGTTCCTGTCCCTGTGTTATGGTTACCTTAGGTAGAAGTGTACATAAACTGAATCCCAGTTTTATGCAGTATACCATAATTGTAACTTATGAATTTGTGTACTAAATAAAGCGCCAACAAGGGCATGTTCAGGGACTCTCATGGCCTAATTGTTATAATGTAGGAAAATCCTAGACAAACTGTTCTTGTTATGTCTCCAAAACATATTCCAATAAAAATTTGTAGTGGTCACAAATTAGTCAGAGTCACTGTCTGACCCATCAATAGAGGAGTGGAACAGTAATCTGTTTCATCTTCTCCTCATTAGCCATATCTGTACCCACGTTATCATCAATGTGGAGGTATACATCTTCTGGGACCTGTTGCCCTTCAAAACCAGTTAATAACATAGCGACTGCTCTAGCAGCCATCCATTTTCTTCTGGAGCCCACTTGTACGATTCTGGGGTAATTGCGTTTTTTCCACATTGATGCTACCAGATTTGCATCGCCTACCCCTCCAAGAGCACAGATTTGCATGGAGGCAAATTACTTAGGTCGGTTCTTTAATTTTTATGAAGGCTGAGATTTTTGTTTTGTAAAATGCCGATCAAATAGCATATGTCTGGCTGTATTCACTGATGTTAGGTTGGGCTTCCCATACATGCTACAAACAAAGGTCATTCTCCAGTCTGTTAACAGATCTGATGATATGTGAGCTGAATCTCCAAATTTTGGCGAATGCTGCGATGAACC
>NW_024747251.1:0-22664 GCF_018991925.1 Homarus americanus
AAGCAGGTGACAGCCGGTCTCCTCGCCATAATCTGTAGAGCAGACAAGCCCACAGTTGCCAAGATTCGAATCAGTGCCTCCCTCCACCTCGACCACAGAGTGCGAGGGGCCACCTGGTCGCACGAGGCAAGCGAGGTCATCCGACACCTGCAAGCAGAAACACTCGTCAAGAACAACCTAGACACACGAGACAATGGTTACACTGTTCCTCCACCATGGAGCCCTCCACCAGCCACACTCAAATTCACCGACCTCGGCGATAGTAAAGCCAACCTCCAGAAGGAGGACCTCAAAAAAATAACTCTCCAAGCCATAGCCACCGAGACACCGGCTGATGCAGCATCATACTTCACAGACGGCTCGGTGGACCCAAAACATCACAGATCCGGAGCGGCCTTCTACACCCAAGGTCAGACCCTCAAATGGAGACTTTCCAACGACTGCTCCACCCTACAAACAGAACTGCTAGCAATCTCAAAGGCCCTACAACACGCTGCAACACAACACAACAAGTCCGTCATAATTCACACGGACTCGAAATCGGCCATGCAGGCGCTGCAACACAGTCAACCAAGAGACAACGTCCACATCATCACCTCGATCCTCGCACAGCTACAGAAATTCCAAAGCCAAAACCGACCAGTCGTCTTACACTGGATTCCCAGTCATGTAGGGATCGGAGGAAACGACGTGGCAGACGAAGCAGCCAAGGCAGCTACACGTTCTAGTAGCGTACACATCCAAGTTCCAGCAAGTGTGCAACAGATCAAAAATCACCTCAGAAAGACTACCAAGCTCCACATCAAAAAGAGCTTCCTTCACGCACTCAACGCTGGCTCCCAATCAGCCAAATGGTACCTGGCGGCCACAAAAGGGGAACCACCTTTCGCAGACAAGAAAACTCCAAGACAAGCCCAAGTCAGCCTTCACCGACTACGACTAGGGTACAAGTGCTCCTGGCAGATGATCGGAAACGACGTCATGGAATGCACCTACTGTCAGGAGCCAGCAGCCAACCCACTTGAACACTATCTCCTCGATTGCGAGGTCACACAAAGCCTCCGAAACAGAACTCAAATCTCCCAAGAAACACACACAACACCAGCGGCCACTCTAACCCGAAAGGCCCATACAGACCAAATTCACCACCTACTCCGGGTTATCACACGATACCCACCACCCAGATAGCTTAGAAAGCATCCTCTCCCAGCAAGTGCGGACCCCAGTTCGGGGGGCGCGCCACTCCGAAGCTGACCACGTCCAAGAGTGGGGGCCGGTGGTAAGCGTCCACTGATCGGGGGTCCGCTCACACTTGCAACCTGCAGTATCCCTCCAATCTGCAGGTGGGACCACCTCCAATCCCAATCCGGTCTGGCTGCTCCTGGAGCTCCAGCCGGAACCACCAAACGGGCCGCCTATAGGCAAAGGCCCGTGTCGGACTACGGTCCGACAATCTATACAACAACAACAACAACCTCACCCCACCAGGATTTGAACCCACGATCTTATAATTGTGACCGGGGAACGCTACCTCTGGGCCACTAGGACAATAAAAGCAGTCCTAGACTCTACTATATTTCACACAAAGCCTGTTCAACGAGCTTTTGGCGCCGTGAACCTCTAATGGGGACCACCCGTGCCGCTTAGGTGATCAGAGCAGCGTTTTACCAAATGCGGCATCAAAACACGAGGATCCATATATATTTCATTTGCCCAAAAAAACAGGCGGACTTATAAATATAATCAACACCTCACCCCACCAGGATTCGAACCCACGATCTTCTAATTGTGACCGGGGAACGCTACCTCTGGGCCACCAGGACAATAAAAGCAGTCCTAGACTCTGCTATATTTCACAAAAAGCCTGTTCAACGAGCTTATGGCGCTGTGAACCTCTAATGGGGACCATCCGTGCAGCTTAGGTGATCAGAGCAACGTTTTACCAAATCCGGCTTGGAAATACGAGGATCCATATATATTTCATAAGCCCAATGAAGCACGCGGACTTCTACATATAATCAACACCTCACCCCACCAGGATTTGAACCCACGATCTTATAAATGTGACCGGGGAACGCTACCTCTGGGCCACCAGTTCAATATAAGCAGTCCTAGACTCTGCTATATTTCACACAAAGCCTGTTCAACGAGCTTATGACGCTGTAAACCTCTAATGGGGACCATCCGTGCCACTTAGGTGATCAGAGCAACGTTTTACCAAATCCGGCTTCGAAACACAAGGATCCATATATATTTCATTAGCACAATAGAGCACACGGACTTCTACATATAATCAACACCTCACTCCACCAGGATTCGAATCCACGATCTTATAATTGTGACCGAGGAACGCTACCTATGGGCCACCAGGACACTATAAGCAGTCCTAGACTCTACTATATTTCACATAAAGCCTGTTCAACGACCTTATGGCGCAATGAACCTCTAATGGGGACCACCGTACTGCTTAGGTGATCAGAGCAACGTTTTACCAAATGCAGCTGGAAACACGAGGATCCATACATATTTCATTAGCCCAATAAAGCACGCGGACTTCAACATATAATCAACGCCTCACCCGACCAGGATTTGAAGCCACGATCTTATAATTGTGACCGGGGAACGCTACCTCTGGGCCACAAGGACAATAAAAGCAGTCCTAGACTCTGCTATATTTCACACAAAGCCTGTTCAACGAGCTTATGGCGCCGTGAACCTCTCATTAGGACCACCTGTGCCGCTTAGGTGATCAGAGCAACGTTTTACCAAATGCGGCATCAAAACACGAGGATCCATATATATTTCATTTGCCCAATAAAACAGGCGGACTTCTACATATAATCAACACCTCACCCAACCAGGATTTGAAGCCACGATCTTATAATTGTGACCGGGGAACGCTACCTCTGGGCCAACAGGACAATAAAAGCATTCGTAGGCTCTGCTATATTTCACACAAAGCCTGTTCAACGAGCTTATGGCTCTGTGAACCTCTAATGGAGACCACCCGTGCTGCCTAGGTGATCAGAGCAACGTTTTACCAAATGCGGCTTCAAAACACGAGGATCCATATATATTTCATTTGCCCAATAAACACGTGGCTTCTACATATAATCAACACCTCACCCCACCAGGATTCGAACCCACGATCTTCTAATTGTGACCGGGGAACGCTACCTCTGGGCCACCAGGACAATAAAAGCAGTCCTAGACTCTGCTATATTTCACACAAAGCCTGTTCAACAAGCTTATGGCGCTGTGAACCTCTAATGGGGACCATCCGTGCCGCTTAGGTAATCAGAGCAACGTTTTACCAAATCCGGCTTCGAAACAAGAGGATCCATATATATTTCATTAACCCAATAAAGCACGCGGACTTCTACATATAATCAACGCCTCACCCCACCAGGATTTGAACCAACGATCTTATAATTGTGACCGGGGAACGCTACCTCTGGGCAACCAGGACAATAAAACAGTCCTAGACTCTACTATATTTCACACAAAGCCTGTTCAACGACCTTATGGCGCGATGAACCTCTAATGGGGACCACCCGTGCCGCTTAGGTGATAAGAACAACGTTTTACCAAATCCGGCTTGGAAACAAGAGGATCCATAGATATTTCATTAGCACAATAAAGCACGCGGAATTCTACATATAATCAACACCTCAGCCCACCAGGATTTGAACCCACTATCTTATAATTGTGACCAGGGAACGCTACCTCTGGGCAACCAGGACAATAAAAGCAGTCCTAGATTCTACTATATTTCACACAAAGCCTGTTCAACGACCTTATGGCGCCATGAACCTCTAATGGGGACCACCCGTGCCGCTTAGGTGATAAGAGCACCGTTTTACCAAATCCGGCTTGGAAACACGAGGATCCATATATATTTCATCAGCCCAATAAAGCACGCAGACTTCTACATATAATCAACGCCTCACCCCACCAGGATTTGAAGCCACGATCTTATAATTGTGACCGGGGGACGCTACCTCTGGGCCACCAGGACAATAAAAGCATTCCTAGACTCTGCTATATTTCACACAAAGCCAGTTCAACGGGCTTATGGCACCGTGAACCTCTAATGGGGACCACCCGTGCCGCTTAGGTGATCATAACAACGTTTTACCAAATGCGGCTTCGAAACAGGATGATCCATATATATTTCATTAGCCCAATAAAGCACGCGAACTTCTACATATAATCAACACCTCACCCTACCAGGATTTCAACCAACGATCTTATAATTGTGACCGGGGAACGCTACCTCTGGGCCACTAGGACAATAAAAGGAGTCATAGACTCTGCTATATTTCACACAAAGCCTGTTCAACGTGCTTATGGCGCCGTGAACCTCTAATGGGGACCATCCGTGCCACTTAGGTGATCAGAGCAACGTTTTACCAAATCCGGCTTCGAAACACAAGGATCCATATATAATTCATTAGCCCAATAGAGCACGCGGACTTCTACATATAATCAACACCTCACTCCACCAGGATTTGAACCCACGATCTTATAATTGTGACCGAGGAACGCTACCTATGGGCCACCAGGACACTATAAGCAGTCCTAGACTCTACTATATTTCACACAAAGCCTGTTCAACGACCTTATGGCGCCATGAACCTCTAATGGGGACCACCGTGCCGCTTAGGTGATCAGAGCAACGTTTTACCAAATCCGGCTTGGAAACACGAGGATCCATATATATTTCATTAGCCCAATAAAGCACGCGGACTTCTACATATAATCAACGCCTCACCCGACCAGGATTTGAAGCCACGATCTTATAATTGTGACCGGTGAACGCTACCTCTGGGCCACCAGGACAATAAAAGCAGTCCTAGACTCTGCTATATTTCACACAAAGCCTGTTCAACGAGCTTATGGCGCCGTGAACCTCTCATTGGGACCACCTGTGCCGCTTAGGTGAACAGAGCAACGTTTTTCAAAATGCGGCTTCGAAACACGAGGATCCATATATATTTCAATAGCCCAATAAAGCACGCGGACTTCTACATATAATCAACACCTCACCCCACCAGGATTTGAACCCACGATCTTATAATTGTGACCGGGGAACGCTACCTCTGGGCCACTAGGACAATAAAAGCAGTCCTAGACTCTACTATATTTCACACAAAAACTGTTCGACGAGCTTTTGGCGCCGTGAACCTCTAATGGGGACCACCCGTGCCGCTTAGGTGATCAGAGCAACGTTTTACCAAATGCGGCATCAAAACACGAGGATCCATATATATTTCATTTGCCCAAAAAAACAGGCGGACTTCTAAATATAATCAACACCTCATCCCACCAGGATTCGAACCCACGATCTTCTAATTGTGACCGGGGAACGCTACCTCTGGGCCACCAGGACAATAAAAGCAGTCCTAGACTCTGCTATATTTCACAATAAGCCTGTTCAACGAGCTTATGGCGCTGTGAACCTCTAATGGGGACCATCCGTGCCGCTTAGGTGATCAGAGCAACGTTTTACCAAATCCGGCTTCGAAACACGAGGATCAATATATATTTCAATAGCCCAATAAAGCACGCTTACTTCTACATATAATCAACACCTCACCCCACCAGGATTTGAACCCACGATCTTATAATTGTGAACGGGGAACGCTACCTCTGGGCCACTAGGACAATAAAAGCAGTCCTAGACTCTACTATATTTCACACAAAGCCTGTTCAACGAGCTTATGGCGCTGTGAACCACTATAGGGGACCACCCGTGCCGCTTAGGTGAACAGAGCAACGTTTAACCAAATGCGGCTTCGAAACCCGAGGATCCATATATATTTCATTAGCCCAATAAAGCACGCAGACTTCTACATATAATCAACGCCTCACCCCACCAGGATTTGAAGCCACGATCTTATAATTGTGAGCGGGGACGCTACCTCTCTCCACCAGGACAATAAAAGCATTCCTAGACTCTGCTATATTTCACACAAAGCCTGTTCAACGGGCTTATGGCACCGTGAACCTCTAATGGGGACCACCCGTGCCGCTTAGGTGATCATAACAACGTTTTACCAAATGCGGCTTCGAAACAGGAGGATCCATATATATTTCATTAGCCCAATAAAGCACGCGAACTTCTACATATAATCAACACCTCACCCCACCAGGATTTCAACCAACGATCTTCTAATTGTGACCGGGGAACGCTACCTCTGGGCCACTAGGACAATAAAAGCAGTCCTAGACTCTGCTATATTTCACACAAAGCCTGTTCAACGAGCTTATGGCGCCGTGAACCTCTAATGGGGACCATCCGTGCCACTTAGGTGATCAGAGCAACGTTTTACCAAATCCGGCTTCGAAACACAAGGATCCATATATATTTCATTAGCCCAATAGAGCACGCGTACTTCTACATATAATCAACACCTCACTCCACCAGGATTTGAACCCACGATCTTAAAATTGTGACCGAGGAATGCTACCTATGGGCCACCAGGACACTATAAGCAGTCCTAGACTCTACTATATTTCACACAAAGCCTGTTCAACGACCTTATGGCGCCATGAACCTCTAATGGGGACCACCGTACCGCTTAGGTTATCAGAGCAACGTTTTACCAAATCCGGCTTGGAAACACGAGGATCCATATATATTTCATTAGCCCAATAAAGCACGCTGACTTCTACATATAATCAACGCCTCACCCGACCAGGATTTGAAGCCACGATCTTATAATTGTGACCGGGGAACGCTACCTCTGGGCCACCAGGACAATAAAAGCAGTCCTAGACTCTGCTATATTTCTCACAAAGCCTGTTCAACGAGCTTATGGCGCCGTGAACCTCTCATTGGGACCACCTGTGCCGCTTAGGTGATCAGAGCAACGTTTTACCAAATGCTGCATCAAAACACGAGGATCCATATATATTTCATTTGCCCAATAAAACAGGGGAACTTCTACATATAATCAACACCTCACCCAACCAGGATTTAAAGCCACGATCTTATAATTGTGACCGGGGAACGCTACCTCTGGGCCAACAGGACAATAAAAGCATTCGTAGGCTCTGCTATATTTCACACAAAGTCTGTTCAACGAGCTTATGGCGCTGTGAACCTCTAATGGAGACCACCCGTGCTGCTTAGGTGATTAGAGCAACGTTTTACCAAATGCGGCTTCAAAACTCGAGGATCCATATATATTTCATTTGCCCAGTAAAGCACGTGGCTTCTACATATAATCAACACCTCACCCCACCAGGATTCGAACCCACGATCTTCTAATTGTGACCGGGGAACGCTACCTCTGGGCCACCAGGACAATAAAAGCAGTCCTAGACTCTGCTATATTTCACACAAAGCCTGTTCAACGAGCTTATGGCGCTGTGAACCTCTAATGGGGACCATCCGTGCCGCTTAGGTGATAAGAGCAACGTTTTACCAAATCCGGCTTGGAAACACGAGGATCCATAGATATTTCATAAGCACAATAAAGCACGCGGATTCTACATATAATCAACACCTCAGCCCACCAGGATTTGAACCCACTATCTTATAATTGTGACCAGGGAACGCTACCTCTGGGCAACCAGGACAAAAAAAACAGTCCTAGACTCTACTATATTTCACACAAAGCCTGTTCAACGACCTTATGGCGCGATGAACCTCTAATGGGGACCACCCGTGCCGCTTAGGTGATAAGAGCAACGTTTTACCAAATCCGGCTTGGAAACACGAGGATCCATAGATATTTCATTAGCACAATAAAGCACGCGGACTTCTACATATAATCAACACCTCAGCCCACCAGGATTTGAACCCACTATCTTATAATTGTGACCAGGGAACGCTACCTCTGGGCAACCAGGACAATAAAAGCAGTCCTAGATTCTACTATATTTCACACAAAGCCTGTTCAACGACCTTATGGCGCCATGAACCTCTAATGGGGACCACCTGTGCCGCTTATGTGATCGGAGCAACGTTTTACCAAATCCGGCTTCGAAACACGAGGATCAATATATATTTCAATAGCCCAATAAAGCACGCTTACTTCTACATATAATCAACACCTCACCCCACCAGGATTTGAACCCACGATCTTATAATTGTGACCGGGGAACGCTACCTCTGGGCAACCAGGACAATAAAACAGTCCTAGACTCTACTATATTTCACACAAAGCCTGTTCAACAACCTTATGGCGCGATGAACCTCTAATGGGGACCACCCGTGCCTCTTAGGTGATAAGAGCAACGTTTTACCAAATCCGGCTTGGAGACACGAGGATCCATACATATTTCATTAGCCCAATAAAGCACGCAGACTTCTACATATAATCAACGCCTCACCCCACCAGGATTTGAAGCCACGATCTTATAATTGTGACCGGGGGACGCTACCTCTGGGCCACCAGGACACTAAAAGCATTCCTAGACTCTGCTATATTTCACACAAAGCCTGTTCAACGGGCTTATGGCACCGTGAACCTCTAATGGGGACCACCCGTGCCGCTTAGGTGATCATAACAACGTTTTACCAAATGCGGCTTCGAAACAGGATGATCCATATATATTTCATTAGCTCAATAAAGCACGCGAACTTCTACATATAATCAACGCCTCACCCCACCAGGATTTGAAGCCACGATCTTATAATTGTGACCGGGGGACGCTACCTCTGGGCCAACAGGACAATAAAAAGTATTCCCTAGACTCTGCTATATTTCACACAAAGCCTGTTCCAACGGGCTTATGGCACCGTGAACCTCTAATGGGACCACCCGTGCCGCTTATAGGTGATCAGGAGAGCAACGTTTTACCAAATGCGGCTTCAAAACACTAGGTTCCATATATATTTCATTTGCCCAATAAAACACGCGGACTTCTACATATAATCAACACCTCACCCCACCAGGATTCAAACCCACAATCTTATAATTGTGACCGGGGTATGCTACCTCTGGGCCACCAGGACAATAAAAGCAATCCTAGACTCTACTATATTTCACACAAAGCCTGTTCAACGAGCTTATGGCGCTGTGAATAACTATAGGGGACCACCCGTGCCGCTTAGGTGATCAGAGCAACGTTTTACCAAATGCGGTTTCGAAACACGAGGATCCATATATATTTCATTAGCCCAATAAAGCACGCTGACTTCTACAAATAATCAACACCTCACCCCACCAGGATTAAAACCCACGATCTTATAATTGTGACCGGGGAACGCTACCTCTGGGCCCCCAGGATAATTAAAGCAGTCCTATACTGTACTATATTTCACACAAAGCCTGTTCAACGAGCTTTTCGCGCCGTGAACCTCTAATGGGGACCACCCGTGCCGCTTAGGTGATCAGAGCAACGTTTTACCAAATGCGGCTTCAAAACACTAGGATCCATATATATTTCATTTGCCCAATAAAACACGCGGACTTCTACATATAATCAACACCTCACCCAACCAGGATTCGAACCCACGATCTTCTAATTGTGACCGGGGAACGCTACCTCTGGGCCACCAGGACAATAAAAGCAGTCCTAGACTCTGCTATATTTCACAAAAAGCCTGTTCAACGAGCTTATGGCGCTGTGAACCTCTAATGGGGACCATCCGTGCCGCTTAGGTGATCAGAGCAACGTTTTACCAAATCCGGCTTCGAAACACGAGGATCCATATATATTTCATTAACCCAATAAAGCACGCGGACTTCTACATATAATAAACACCTCACTCCACCAGGATTCGAAACCACGATCTTATAATTGTGACCGAGGAACGCTACCTATGGGCCACCAGGACACTATAAGCAGTCCAAGACTCTGTTATATTTAACACAAAGCTTGTTCAACGAGCTTATGGGGCTGTGAACCACTATAGGGGACCACCCGTGCCACTTAGGTGATCAGAGCAACGTTTTACCAAATGCGGCTTCGAAACAGGAGAATCCATATATATTTCATTAGCCCAATAAAGCACGCAGACTTCTACATATAATCAACACCTCACCCCACCAGGATTTAAACCCAAGATCTTATAATTGTGACCGGGGAACGCTACCTCTGGGCCACCAGGAAAAAAAAGCAGTCCTAGACTCTGCTATATTTCACACAAAGCCTGTTCAACGAGCTTATGACGCGGTGAACCTCTAATGGGGACCACCTGTGCCGCTTAGGTGATCAGAGCAACGTTTTACCAAATGCGGCTTCAAAACACGAGGGTCCATATATATTTCATTAGCCCAATAAAGCACGCGGACTTCTACATATAATCAACACCTCACCCCACTAGGATTCAAACCCACGATCTTATAATTGTGACCTGGGTATGCTACCTCTGGGCCACCAGGACACTAAACGCAGTCCTAGACTCTGCTATATTTCACACAAATCCTTTTCAACGAGCTTATGGTGCAGTGAACCTCTAATGGGTCCACCCGTGCCGCTTATGTGATCAGAGCAACGTTTTACCAAAACCGGCTTGGAAACACGAGGATCCATATATATTTCATTAGCCCAATAAAGCGCTCGGACTTCTATATATATAATCAACACCTCACCCCACCAGGATTCAAACCCACAATCTTATAATTGTTACCCGGGTATGCTACCTCTGGGCCACCAGGACAATAAAAGCAGTCCTAGAATCTACTATATTTCACACAAAGCCCGTTAAACGAGCTTATGGCACTGTGAACCAATATAGGGCACCACCCGTGCCGCTTAGGTGATCAGAGCAACGCTTTACCAAATGCGGTTTTGAAACACGAGGATCCATATATATTTCATTAGCCCAATAAAGCACGCGGACTTCTACATATAATCAACGCCACCTTACCAGGATTTGAAGCCACGATCTTATAATTCAGGATCAACGTACCTCTGGGCCAACAGGACAATAAAAGCATTCGTAGACTCTACTATATTTCACACAAAGCCTGTTCAACGACCTTATGGCGCCGTGAACCTCTAATGGGGACCACCCGTGCTGCTTAGGTGATCAGAGCAACGTTTTACCAAATGCGGCTTCAAAACACGAGGATCCATATATATTTCATTCCCCAATAGAGCACGCGGCTTCTACATATAATCAACACCTCACCCCCACCAGGATTCGAACCCATGATCTTCTAATTGTGACCGGGGAACGCTACCTCTGGGCCACCAGGACAATAAAAGCAGTCCTAGACTCTGCTATATTTCACACAAAGCCTGTTCAACGGGCTTATGGCACAGTGAACCTCTAATGGGGACCACCCGTGCCGCTTAGATGATCATAACAACGTTTTACCAAATGCGGCTTCGAAACAGGAGGATCCATATTTATTTCATTAGCCCAATAAAGCACGCGAACTTCTACATATAATCAACACCTCACCCCCACCAGATTTCAAATCTAACGATCTTATATCAGGATCAAAATGCCACTTCAAAATTAGGACAATAAAAGCAGTCCAGACTTCAAGCAGGCTTCACACAAAGTTTCACCAATGAGCTTATATGTCGTGAACTCCTCTACTGGGGACTTAAACGTGCCACTTCTAGGTGAACAGAGCAACGTTTGCCAAATGCGGCTTCGAACAGGAGAATCCATATATTTCATTAGCCCAATAAAGCACGCGGACTTCTACATATAAATCAACACTCACCACCAGGATCAAAACCCAAGATCTATATCAGACTGAACGCTACCTCTTGGGCCACTAGGACAACAAAAGCAGTCCTAGACTCTACTATATTTCACAATGCCTAAGTTCAACGAGCTTATGGCGCCGTGAACCTCTAATGGGGACCACCCGTGCCGCTTAGGTGATCAGAGCAACGTTTTACCAAATGCGGCTTCAAAACACGAGGGTCCATATATATTTCATTTGCCCAATAAAGCACGCGGACTTGTACATATAATCAACGCCTCACCCCACTATGATTCAAACCCACGATCTTATAATTGTGAACGGGGTATGCTACCTCTGGGCCACCAGGACACTAAAAGCAGTCCTAGACTCTGCTATATTTCACACAAATCCTGTTCAACGAGCTTATGGCGGAGTAAACCTCTAATGGGGACCACCCGTGCCGCTTATGTGATCAGAGCAACGTTTTACCAAATCCGGCTTGGAAACACGAGGATCCATATATATTTCATTAGCCCAATAAAGCAGTCGGACTTCTATATATAACAAACACCTCACCCCACCAGGATTCAAACCCACAATCTTATAATTGTGACCGGGATATGCTACCTCTGGGCCACCAGGACAATAAAAGCAGTCCTAGACTCTACTATATTTCACACAAAGCCTGTTAAACGAGATTATGGCGGTGTGAACCACTATAGGGGACCACCCGTGCCTCTTAGGTGATCAGAGCAACGCTTTACCAAGTGCGGTTTTGAAACACGAGGATCCATATATATTTCATTAGCCCAATAAAGCTCGCGGACTTCTACATATAATCAATGCCTCACCCCACCAGGATTTGAAGCCACGATCTTATAATTGTGACTGGGGAACGCTACCTCTGGGCCAACAGGACAATAAAAGCATTCGTAGACTCTACTATATTTCACACAAAGCCTGTTCAATGACCTTATGGCGCCGTGAACCTCTAATGGGGACCACCCGTGCTGCTTAGGTGATCAGAGCAACGTTTTACCAAATGCGGTTTCAAAACACGAGGATCCATATATATTTCATTCCCCAATAAACACGCGGCTTCTACATATAATCAACACCTCACACCACCAGGATTCGAACCCATGATCTTCTAATTGTGACCGGGGAACGCTACCTCTGGGCCACCAGGACAATAAAAGCAGTCCTAGACTCTGCTATATTTCACACAAAGCCTGTTCAACGGGCTTATGGCACCGTGAACATCTAATGGGGACCACCCGTGCCGCTTAGGTGATCATAACAACGTTTTACCAAATGCGGCTTCGAAACAGGAGGATCCATATGTATTTCATTAGCCCAATAAAGCAAGCGAACTTCTACATATAATCAACACCTCACCCCACCAGGATTTCAACCAACGATCTTATAATTGTGACGGGGGAATGCTACCTCTGGGCCACAAGGACAATAAAAGCAGTCGTAGACTCTGCTATATTTCACACAAAGCCTGTTCAACGAGCTTATGGCACCGTGAACCTCTAATGGGGACCACTCATAAGCGCTTTTAGGGTGATCAGGAGTACCAGCCATCTAAATGTGGCTTCAAACCCGAGGATCCATATATATTTCATTAGCCTAAATAACGCACGAGACTTACATATATCAACACCTCACCCAACCAGGACGAGTCATTTATCTTACACCGTGACCGGGAACGCCACCTCAACAGGGACAATAAAAGCAGTCCTAGACTCTCAAGTTATATTTCGCCACAAAGCCTGTTCAACGAGCTTATGGCGCTGTAGAACTTCTGAATAGATCACCCATTAGGTGATCAGAGCTTAACCAACAAGTGCTTCAAAACCGAGGATCCATATATACTTCATTAGCCCAATAAAGCACGAGAATTCCTACATATAATCAACGCTCTCACCCACAGTGATTTGAAGCCACGATCTTATAATTGTGACCGACGCTACCTCTGGGCCAATACCAGGACAATAAAAGCAATCCTAGACTCTACTATATTTCACACAAAGCCTGTTCAACGAGCTTATGACGCTGTGAACCACTATAGGGGACCACCCGTGCCGCTTAGGTGATCAGAGCAACGTTTAACCAAATGCGGCTTCGAAACCCGAGGATCCATATATATTTCATTAGCCCAATAAAGCACGCAGACTTCTACATATAATCAACGCCTCACCCCACTAGGATTTGAAGCCACGATCTTATAATTGTGAACGGGGAACGCTACCTCTGGGCAACCAGGACAATAAGAGCAGTCCTAGACTCTGCTATATTTCACACAAAGCCTGTTCAACGAGCTTATGGCGTCGTGAACCTCTAATGGGGACCACCTGCAAGTACTTATGTGATCAGAGCTAACGTGTTATCAATGCTCAAAACAGGAGAGAATCCATATATATTTCATTAGCCCAATGGAAGCACGCGATTTCTACATATAATCAACACCTCACCCCACCAGGATTTAAACCCAAGATCTTATAATTGTGACCGAACGCCACTTGGGCCACTCCGAAAAAAGTAAAGTCCTAGACTCTTATTTCACACAAGCCTGTTCAACGAGCTTATGGCACCGTGAACCCTATGGGGACCACCCGTCCCGCTTAGGTGATCAGAGCAACGTTTTACCAAATGCGGCTTCAAAACACGAGGGTCCATATATATTTCATTAGCCCAATAAAGCACGCGGACTTCTACATATAATCAACACCTCACCCCACTAGGATTCAAACCCACGATCTTATAATTGTGACCGGGGTATGCTACCTCTGGGCCACCAGGACAATAAAAGCAGTCCTAGACTCTACTATATTTCACACAAAGCCTGTTAAACGAGATTATGGCGGTGTGAACCACTATAGGGGACCACCCGTGCCGTTTAGGTGATCAGAGCAACGTTTAACCAAATGCGGCTTCGAAACCCGAGGATCCATATATATTTCATTAGCCCAATAAAGCACGCAGACTTCTACATATAATCAACGCCTCACCCCACCAGGATTTGAAGCCACGATCTTATAATTGTGACCGGGGGACGCTACCTCTGGGCCACCAGGACAATAAAAGCATTCCTAGACTCTGCTATTTTTCATACAAAGCCTGTTCAACGGGCTTATGGCACGGTGAACCTCTAATGGGCACCACCCATGCCGCTTAGGTGATCATAACAACGTTTTACCAAATGCGGCTTCGAAACAAGAGGATCCATATATATTTCATTAGCCCAATAAAGCACGCGAACTTCTACATATAATCAACACCTCACCCCACCAGGATTTCAACCAACGATCTTATAATTGTGACCGGAGAACGCTACCTCTGGGCCACTAGGACAATAAAAGCAGTCCTAGACTCTGCTATATTTCACACAAAGCCTGTTCAACGCGCTTATGGCGCTGTGAACCTCTAATGGGGACCATCCGTGCCGCTTAGGTGATCAGAGCAACGTTTCACCAAATCCGGCTTCGAAACACGAGGATCCATATATATTTCGTTAACCCAATAAAGCACGCGGACTTCTACATATAATCAACACCTCACTCCACCAGGATTCGAAACCACGATCTTATAATTGTGACCGAGGAACGCTACCTATGGGCCACCAGGACACTATAAACAGTCCTAGACTCTGTTATATTTAACACAAAGCCTGTTCAACGAGCTTATGGGGCTGTGAACCACTATAGGGGACCACCCGTGCCACTTAGGTGATCAGAGCAACGTTTTACCAAATGCGGCTTCGAAACAGGAGAATCCATATATATTTCATTAGCCCAATAAAGCACGCAGACTTCTACATATAATCAACACCTCACCCCACCAGGATTTAAACCCAAGATCTTATAATTGTGACCGGGGAACGCTACCTCTGGGCCACCAGGAAAAAAAAGCAGTCTTAGACTCTGCTATATTTCACACAAAGCCTGTTCAACGAGCTTATGGCGCCGGGAACCTCTAATGGGGACCATCCGTGCCGCTTAGGTGATCAGAGCAACGTTTTACCAAATGCGGCTTCAAAACACGAGGGTCCATATATATTTCATTAGCCCAATACAGCACGCGGACTTCTACATATAATCAACACCTCACCCCACTAGGATTCAAACCCACGATCTTATAATTGTGACCGGGGTATGCTACCTCTGGGCCACCAGGACACTAAACGCAGTCCTAGACTCTGCTATATTTCACACAAATCCTTTTCAACGAGCTTATGGTGCAGTGAACCTCTAATGGGTCGACCCGTGCCGCTTATGTGATCAGAGCAACGTTTTACCAAATCCGGCTTGGAAACACGAGGATCCATATATATTTCATTAGCCCAATAAAGCGCTCGGACTTCTATATATATAATCAACACCTCACCCCACCAGGATTCAAACCCACAATCTTATAATTGTGACCGGGGTATGCTACCTCTGGGCCACCAGGACAATAAAAGCAGTCCTAGACTCTACTATATTTCACACAAAGCCCGTTAAACGAGCTTATGGCACTGTGAACCACTATAGGGGACCACCCGTGCCGCTTAGGTGATCAGAGCAACGCTTTACCAAATGCGGTTTTGAAACACGAGGATCCATATATATTTCATTAGCCCAATAAAGCACGCGGACTTCTACATATAATCAACGCCTCACCCCACCAGGATTTGAAGCCACGATCTTATAATTGTGACCGGGGAACGCTACCTCTGGGCCAACAGGACAATAAAAGCATTCGTAGACTCTACTATATTTCACACAAAGTCTGTTCAACTACCTTATGGCGTCGTGAACCTCTAATGGGGACCACCTGTGCCGCTTAGGTGATCATAACAACGTTTTAGCAAATGCGGCTTCAAAACACGAGGATCCATATATATTTCATTCCCCAATAAAGCACGCGGCTTCTACATATAATCAACACCTCACCCCACCAGGATTCGAACCCATGATCTTCTAATTGTGACCGGGGAACGCTACCTCTGGGCCACCAGGACAATAAAAGCAGTCCTAGACTCTGCTATATTTCACACAAAGCCTGTTCAACGGGCTTATGGCACAGTGAACCTCTAATGGGGACCACCCGTGCCGCTTAGATGATCATAACAACGTTTTACCAAATGCGGCTTCGAAACAGGAGGATCCATATTTATTTCATTAGCCCAATAAAGCACGCGAACTTCTACATATAATCAACACCTCACCCCACCAGGATTTCAACCAACGATCTTAAAATTGTGACCGGGGAACGCTACCTCTGGGCCACTAGGACAATAAAAGCAGTCCTAGACTCTGCTATATTTCACACAAAGCCTGTTCAACGAGCTTATGGCGCCGTGAACCTCTAATGGGGACCACAAAAGCCGCTTAGGTGATCAGAGCAACTTTTTACCAAATCCGGCTTCGAAACACGAGGACCCACATATATTTCATTAACCCAATAAAGCACGCGGACTTCTACATATAAACAACACCTCACTTCACCAGGATTCGAACCCACGATCCTATAATTGAGACCGAGGAACGCTACCTATGGGCCACCAGGACAATAAAAGCAGTCCTAGACTCTGCTATATTTCACACAAAGCCTGTTCAACGAGCTTATGGCGCTGTGAACCTCTAATGGGGACCGAATTCGCGTCAGCCAGGGTGATCAGAGCAACGCTTTACCAAATGCGCTTCAAAACACGAGGGTCCATATATTTCATTTGTCTAACAGTGCTGCCGCGACTTGTACATATAATCAACGCCCAGCCCACTATGATTCAAAACTCCACGATCTTATAATTGTGACCGTATAATTTCGGGCCACTAGGACACTAAAAAGCAGCTCTAGACTCTGCTATATTTCACACAAATCCTGTTCAACGCAGCTTATGGCGAAAACCTCTAATGGGAATTCGCGTCAGCTTATGTGATCAGGAGCAACGTTTTACTAAATCCGGGCTTGGAAACACGAGGATCCATATACTTTATTAGCCCAATAAAGCACGCTGGACTTTCTACATATAATCGACGTTCTCACTCCCACCAGGATTTGAAGTCAATGATCTTATAATAGACTGGGGAACGCTACCTCTGGGCCAACAGGACAATAAAAGCACCAGAGACTCTACTATATTTCACACAAAGCCTGTTCAACGACTTTATGGCGCCGTGAACCTCTAATGGGGACCACCCGTGCTGCTTAGGTGATCAGAGCAACGTTTTACCAAATGCGGCTTCAAAACACGAGGATCCATATATATGTCATTCCCCAATAAAGCACGCGGCTTCTACATAAAATCAACACCTCACCCCACCAGGATTCGAACCCATGATCTTCTAATTGTGACTGGGGAACGCTACCTCTGGGCCACCAGGACAATAAAAGCAGTCCTAGACTCTGCTATATTTCACACAAAGCCTGTTCAACGGGCTTATGGCACCGTGAACATCTAATGGGGACCACCTGTGCCGCTTAGGTGATCATAACAACGTTTTACCAAATTCGGCTTCGAAACAGGAGGATCCATATATATTTCATTAGCCCAATAAAACACGCGAACTTCTACATATAATCAACACCTCACCCCACCAGGATTTCAACTAACGATCTTAAAATTGTGACCGGGGAACGCTACCTCTGGGCCACTAGGACAATAAAAGCAGTCCTAGACTCTGCTATATTTCACACAAAGCCTGTTCAACGAGCTTATGGCGCCGTGAACCACTATAGGGGACCACCCGTGCCGCTTAGGTGATCAGAGCAACGTTTACCCAAATGCGGCTTCAAAACCCGAGGATCCATATATATTTCATTAGCCCAAAAACGCACACAGACTTCTACATATAATCAACGCCTCACCCCACCAGGATTTGAAGCCACGATCTTATAATTGTGACCGAACGCCGGGGCCACCAGGACAATAAAAGCAGTCCTAGACTTGCTATATTTCACAGCCTGTTCAACGAGTTTATATGCCGCGGAACTTCTCAATGGGGACCACCGCGCTAATTTCTAGGGTGATCAGAGCGCTTTTACCAAATGCTTAAAACAGGAGAATCCATATATATTTCTTATTAGCCCAATAAAGCACGCGGACTTCTACATACAATCAACACTCACCCCACCAGGATTAAACTCCAAGATCTTATAATTGTGACCGGGGAACGCTACCTCTGGGCCACCAGGACAATAAAAGCAGTCCTAGACTCTAATATATTTCACACAATGCCTGTTCAACGAGCTTATGGCGCTGTGAACCGCTATAGGGGACCACCCGTGCCGCGTAGGTGATCAGAGCAACGTTTAACCAAATGCGGCTTCGAAACCCGAGGATCCATATATCTTTCTTTAGCCCAATAAAGCACGCAGACTTCTACATATAATCATCGTCTCACCCCACCAGGATTTGAAGCCACGATCTTATAATTGTGACCGGGGGACGCTACCTCTGGGCCACCAGGACAATAAAAGCAATCCTAGACTCTCTACTATATTTCACACAAAGCTTGTTCAACGAGCTTATGACGCCAGAACCACTATAGGGACCACCAGCCGCTTTAGTGATCAGAGCAACGCTAACCAAATGCGGCTTCGAAACCCGAGGATCCATATATATTTCATTAGCCCAATAAAGCACGCAGACTTCTACATATAATCAACGCCTCACCCCACTAGGATTTGAAGCCACGATCTTATAATTGTGACCGGGGAACGCTACCTCTGGGCAACCAGGACAATAAATGCAGTCCTGGACTCTGCTATATTTCACACAAAGCCTGTTCAACGAGCTTATGGCGTCGTGAACCTCTAATGGGGACCACCCGTGCCACTTATGTGATCAGAGCAACGTGTTACCTAATGCGGCTTCGAAACAGGAGAATCCATATATATTTCATTAGCCCAATAAAGCACGCGGACTTCTACATATAATCAACACCTCACCCCACCAGGATTTAAACCCAAGATCTTATAATTGTGACCGGGGAACGCTACCTCTGGGCCACCAGGAAAAAAAAGCAGTCCTAGACTCTGCTATATTTCACACAAACCCTGTTCAACGAGCTTATGGCGCCGTGAACCTCTAATGGGGACCACCTGTGCCGCTTAGGTGATCAGAGCAACGTTTTACCAAATGCTGCTTCAAAACACGAGGGTCCATATATATTTCATTAGCCCAATAAAGCACGCGACTTCTTTACATATAATCGGGCCGACTACCCCACTAGGATCTCAAACCCACGATAATCGTCCGGGGTATGCTGTACTTCGCCACTAGGAAAATAAAAGCAGTCCTAGACTCTGCTATATTTCACACAAAGCCTGTTCAACGAGCTTATGTCGCCGTGAACCTCTAATGGGGACCACCCGTGCCGCTTAGGTGATCAGAGCAACGTTTTACCAAATGCGGCTTCAAAACACGAGGGTCCATATATATTTCATTAGCCCAATAAAGCACGCGGACTTCTACATATAATCAACACCTCACCCAACCAGGATTCAAACCCACGATCTTATAATTGTGACCGGGGAACGCTACCTCTGGGCCACCAGGACAATAAAAACAGTCCTAAACTCTGCTATATTTCACACAAAGCCTGTTCAACGAGCTTATGGCGCTGTGAACCACTATAGGAGACCACCCGTGCCGCATAGGTGATCAGAGCAACGTTTTACCAAATGCGGCTTCGAAACACGAGGATCCATATATATTTCATTAGCCCAATAAAGCAAGCGGACTTCTCCATATAATCAACACCTCACCCCACCAGGATTTCAACCCATAATCTTATAATTGTGACCGGGGAACGCTACCTCTGGGCCACTAGGACAATAAAAGCAGTCCTAGACTCTACTATATTTCACACAATGCCTGTTCAACGAGCTTATGGCGCTGTGAACCACTATAGGGGACCACCCGTGCCGCATAGGTGATCAGAGCAACGTTTAACCAAATTCGGCTTCGAAACCCGAGGATCCATATATATTTCATTAGCCCAATAAAGCACGCGAACTTCTACATATAATCAACACCTCACCCCACCAGGATTTCAACCAACGATCTTAAAATTGTGACCGGGGAACGCTACCTCTGGGCCACTAGGACAATAAAAGCAGTCCTAGTCTCTGCTATATTTCGCACAAAGCCTGTTCAACGAGCTTATGGCACCGTGAACCACTATAGGGGACCACCCGTGCCGCTTAGGTGATCAGAGCAACGTTTACCCAAATGCGGCTTCAAAACCCGAGGATCCATATATATTTCATTAGCCCAATAACGCACGCAGACTTCTACATATAATCAACGCCTCACCCCACCAGGATTTGAAGCCAGGATCTTATAATTGTGACCGGGGAACGCTACCTCTGGGCCACCAGGACAATAAAAGCAGTCTTAGACTAAAGTATATTTCACATTAAAGCTCGTTCAACGAGCTTATGGCGTCGAACTCTAATGGGGACCACCCGTGCCACTTTAGGTGATCAGAGCAACGTTTACCAAATGCTTGAAACAGGAGAATCCATATATTTCATTAGCCCAATAAAGCATGGATTTCATATATAATCAACACCTCACCCCACCAGGATTTAAACCCAAGATCTTATACTCAATCGGGAACGCTACTCTGGGCCACCAGGACAATAAAAGCAGTCTCCAGACTCTACTATATTTCACATAATGCCTGTTCAACGAGCTTATGGCGCTGTGAACCACTATAGGGGACCACCCGTGCCGCGTAGGTGATCAGAGCAACGTTTAACCAAATGCGGCTTCGAAACCCGAGGATCCATATATATATTTCATTAGCCCAATAAAGCACGCAGACTTCTACATATAATCAACGTCTCACCCCACCAGGATTTGAAGCCACGTTCTTATAATTGTGACCGGGGGACGCTACCTCTGGGCCACCAGGACAATAAAAGCAATCCTAGACTCTACTATATTTCACACAAAGACTGTTCAACGAGCTTATGACGCTGTGAACCACTATAGGGGACCACCCGTGCCGCTTAGGTGATCAGAGCAACGTTTAACCAAATACGGCTTCGAAACCCAAGGATCCATATATATTTCATTAGCCCAATAAAGCACGCAGACTTCTACATATAATCAACGCCTCACCCCACCAGGATTTGAAGCCACGATCTTATAATTGTGACCGGGGAATGCTACCTCTGGGCAACCAGGACAATACAAGCAGTCCTAGACTCTGCTATATTTCACACAAAGCCTGTTCAACGAGCTTATGGCGTCGTGAACCTCTAATGGGGACCACCCGTGCCACTTATGTGATCAGAGCAACGTGTTACCTAATGCGGCTTCGAAACAGGAGAATCCATATATATTTCATTAGCCCAATAAAGCACGCGGACTTCTACATATAATCAACACCTCACCCCACCAGGATTTAAACCCAAGATCTTATAATTGTGACCGGGGAACGCTACCTCTGGGCCACCAGGACACAGAAAGCAGTCCTAGAACGCTGTTATATTTCACACAAAGCCTGTTGAACGAGCTTATGGCGCCGTGAACCTCTAATGGGGACCACCCGTGCCGCTTAGGTGATCAGAGCAACGTTTACCAAATCCGGTTTCGAAAAACGAGGATCCATATATATTTCAGTAGCCCAAAAAAGCACACGGACTTCTACATATAATCAACACCTCACCCTAATTAGGGTTTCAAACCTACTCATCTTATACTCAGAGATCAAAAGCACTTCTGGCCACCAGGACAATAAAAGCAGTCCAAGACTCTGCTATATTTCACAAAAAGCCTGTTCAACGAGCTTATGGCGCTGTGAACCTCTAATGGGGACCATCCGTGCCGCTTAGGTGATCAGAGCAATGTTTTACCAAATCCGGCTTGGAAACACGAGGATCCATATATATTTCATTAGCCCAATAAAGCACTCGGACTTCTATATATAACAAACACCTCACCCCACCAGGATTCAAACCCACAATCATATAATTGTGACTGGGGTATGCTACCTCTGGGCCACCAGGACAATAAAAGCAGTCCTAGACTCTACTATATTTCACACAAAGCCT
>NW_024747252.1:0-38793 GCF_018991925.1 Homarus americanus
TTATACTCGATCAGGGACTTAGTTATTCTCGATAAGGACTTTGTTATACTCGATGAGGGGGCTTTGTTATACTCGATCAGGGAAATTTTGTTATACTCGATCATGGGCATTTGTTACACTCGATCAGGGGACTATGTTATTATCGATCAGGGGGCTTTTGTTATACTCGATCAGGGAACTTTGTTATACTCGATCAGGGGCCTTTATTATAATCGTTCTGGGGGACTTTGTTATACTCGATCAGGGACTTTGTTATACTCGATCTGGAGCCTTTGTTTATACTTGATCAGGGGCTTTGTTATACTCGATCTGGGGACTTAGTTATTCTCGATAAGTGGACTTTTATTATATCTTGATGAGGGGCTTTGTTATACTCGATCAGGGGAATTTTGTTATACTCGATCATGGGGCTTTTATACTCGATCAGGGACTTTGTTATGTATTCGATCAGGAACTGTTATACTTGGTCAGGGGCTTTGTTTATCTCGATCAGGGACTTTGTTATTCAGGATAAGGGGCTTTGTTATACTCGATCAGGGGCATTGTTATACTCGATCAGGAACTTTGTTATACTCGATCAGGGAGCTTTTGTATACTCGTTCAGGCATCTTTGTTATACTCGACAGGGGACTTTGTTATACTCGATCAGGGCCTTTGTTAAACTCGATCAGGGCCCTTTGTTATACTGATCAGGGGACTTTGTTATAATCGATCAGAGGACTTTGTTATACTCTATGAGGGCTTTGTTATCCTCGATCAGGGAACTTTGTTATACTCGGTGAGGGACATTGTTATACTGGATCAGGGACTTTGTTTTACTCGATGAGGACTTTGTTATACCTCGATCTGTGGCCTTTATACTCGATCAGGGCGCTGTTATGCTCGATCAGGGGACTTTGTTATACTCGACCTGGGACTGTCACAATCGATTTGGAGCCTTTGTTATACTTGATCAGGGGCTTTGTTATATCGATCAGGGGACTTTAGTTATAACTCGACCAGGGACTTTGTTATATACTCGATCAGGGGCCTTTGTTATACTTGATCAGGGGCTTTGTTATACTCGATCAGGGACTTTTATTCTCGATAAGGGTCTTTGTTATACTCGATCAGGGGCTTTGTTATACTCGATCAGGGAACTTTGTTATTTGATCGGGCCTGTCCATAATCGTTCAAGGGACTTTGTTATACTCGACCAGGGTACTTTGTTTGACTCGATCTGGAGCTTTGTTATATTTGATCGAGGGGCTTTGTTATACTCGATCAGGGACAGATTATTCTCGATAAGGGGACTTCGAGTATACTCGATGAGGGGGGCTTATACTCATTAGGGAAATTTTTGTTATACTCGATCATGGGCCTTGTTATACCGATTAGGACTTTGTTATATCACGAATTAGGGACTTTGTTATACCTGGTTTGGGGGCCTTTGTTATACTTGATCAGGGGGTTTTGTTATACTCGATCAGCCTTTGTTATACTCGATCAGGGCTTTGATATACTCGATCAGGGACTTTGTTATACTGGATCAGGGGCCTTTTGTTATACTCGACTAGGTTCTGTTATATCGACCAAGGGACTTTTTTATACTCGATCAGGGCCTTGTTATACTTGGATCAGGGCTTGTTATACTTTCGATCAGGGACTTTGTTATTCTCGATATGGGGGTCTTTGTTATACTCGATCAGGGCTTTGTTATACCCGATCAGGGAATTTGTTATACTCGATGAGGGCCCTTGTTATACTCGAGTCTGTGGGACTTTGTTATACTCGATCAGGGACTTTATGTTATACTCGATCATTTCTTTTATACTCGATCAGGGGGTTTTGTTATACTCTTTAGGGATCAGGGGACTTAGTTATTTCGATAAGGGGGACTTTGTTATACTGTGATGAGGGGCTTTGTTATACTCGATCAGGCAAATTTTTGTTATACTCGATTAGGGACTTGTTATACACGACCAGGGACTTTGTTATACCTGTTTTGGGGGCCTTTGTTATACTTCGTTCAGGGGCTTTGTTATACTCGATCAGGGGACTTTGTTTTTTCTCGATAAGGGGGACTTTGTTATACTCGATTAGGGGGCTTTGTTATACTCGATCAGGAACTTTGTTATACCGATGAGGGCCTTTATTATACTCGATCAGGAGTGCTTTGTTATACCCGGATGAGGGACTTTTGTTATACTTGATCAGAGAATTTGTTTAGCTCGATCAGGGCCTTTTGTTATGAATCGCCTCAGGGACTTTGTTATATCGATCAGGGACTTTGTTATACTCGATCTGGAGCCTTGTTATACTTTCAGCAGGGGGTTTTGTTATACCTGTCCCCATCAGACTTTGTTATTCAAGATAAGGGGGGGCTTTATTATACTCGATCAGGGGCTTTGCATATACTCGGATCAGGGACTCGCCAGCTCGATCAGGGCCTTTTGTTATACTTGATCAGTGGGCTGGTTATACTCGATCAGGACTTGTTATTCGGTAGATAAGGGGGGCTTTTGTTATATACTCGCTGATCAGGGGCATTACATATACCAGATCAGGAAACATTGTTATATTTCCGATCAGGGCCTTTTGTTATACTCGCCAGGCGTCTTATATATCGACCAGGGACACTTTGTTATACTCTGATCAGGGCCTTTTGTTAAACCTCAGATCAGGGCCCTCGGTTATACTTGATCAGGGACGGTTATGCAATCGGATCAGAGTCTTTTGTTATACCTTCATGAGGGGGTTTTTGATATCTCCTCGATCAGAACTTGACATACCGTGAGGGACTTCATGGTTATACCGGATCAGGATTTTGTTTTCTCGCTGATGAGGTGGGCTTTAAGAGTAGTCACGATCAGGACTTCATATATACTCCGGATCTGGGGCCTTTGTTATATCGGGATCAGGGGGCCTTTGTTATACTAGATCAGGGGACTTTTGTTATACTCGACCTGGGACTTTGGTCACAACTGATTTGGGAGCCTCATGGTTATACTTGATCAGGGGGCTTGTTATACTGGAGAGGGGACTTTGTTATACCTTTAGACCAGGACTTTTGTTATACCTCGATCAGCCTTTGTTATACTTGATCAGGGCTTTGTTATACTCGGATCAGGGGACTTTTTTATATTCTCGATAAGGGTCTTTATTGGCACTGCTGTTCAAGGGACTTCATACTCAGTTCAGGGTATCACTTCTTTGTTAATTCTGATCTGGAGCCTTGTTATACTCTGGGATCAGGGCTTTGTTGTTTCGATCAGGGACTTAGTTATTCTAAGGGGGGGACTTCTGTGGCGGCCCCACAGGGCTTCATATACCTGATCAGGAAATTTTGTTATATACCTGACTGCGGCCTTTTGTTATACCTCGATTAGGGGACTTTAAGGCTAATGACCAGGACTTTTTGTTATACCTGCTTTGGGGCCTTGTTATACTCTAAAAAGTGATCAGGGGGCTTTGTTAGGCTACCGAGATCAGGGCTGGTTATACTCGATCAGGGGGCTTTGTTATACTCGATTAGGGAACTTTGTTATACTGGATCAGGGCCTGTTATACCACCTTCCGATCAGGGTACTTTGTTATACTCGACCAAGGATTCTTTTTATACTCGGATCAGGGCCTTTATACTTGATCAGGGGGGGTCAAGAGTACTCGGATCAGGATTCTATATTCAAGACAAGGGCCGATATACTCGATCAGGGCTTTGGTTATACTCGATCAGGGGACCTTTTACAGATTCGATGAGGGACTTTTTATACTGATCATGTGGACTTTGTTATACTCGACAGGGCTCATGGTTATATCTGATCAGGGACTTTATATACTCGACCAGGGACTTTATACCGAATTAGCCGATCAGGGTACTTAGTTATTCCTGATATAGGACTTTGTTATACTCAATTAGGGACTTTGTTATACCTGATCAGGATTTTTGTTATACCTCGACCCAGACCTTGTTATACTGGATTTGGAGCCTTTGTTATACTTGATCAGGGACTTTGTTATACTGATCAGGGACTTTGTTATTCTCGATGGGTGGTCTTGTTATACTCGATCAGGGGGTTTGTTATGCTTGGATCAGGGGCTTTGTTATACTCGATCAGGGACTTGTTATGTCATTATTAGGGGGGCATACCCGATCAGCTTTTTGAGGTACTTCGATCAGGGGACTTTGTTATATCTGATGAGGGACTTTTTATACCGGATCATGGGACTTTGTTATACCTGATCAGGGGCCTTTGTTGTACTCGATCAGGGGACTTTGACAATTCTTTTGACCAGTGGACTTTGTTATACCCGATCAGGGCCTTTATTATATTTTGATTAGGGGCTTTGTTATATTTGGATCAGGGACTCTGTTATTCTCGATAAGGGGTTCTTTGTTATACCGATCAGGGGCTTTGTTGTGATTTGATCAGGGCTTTTTTGTTATACTTCGATCAGGGCCTTTGTTATACTGTTCAGGCGACTTTGGCTATATTCTCTCGACCAGGGACTTTGTTACCTCGATCAGGCCTTTGTTAAACCGATCACGGACCTTTGTTATACTTTTCATCAGGGACTTTTGTTATACCTGATCAGGGACTATGCTATTCTCGATCAATGGGGCTTTGTTATATACTCGATCAGGGAATTCTATGGCACTCGGTGAGGGGATCTTTGTTATTACCGGGATCAGGGATTTGTTTTACCGATGAGGGGGCTTTTTTATATTCTCGATCAGGGAACCTTGTTATACTCTCGGATCAGGGCCTTTGTTATACTCGATCAGGGCCTTTTTATACTCGATCAGGGGACTTAGTTATACCTTGACCTGGGACTTTGTTATACCTTTCGATTTGAGTTTGTTATACTTGATCAGTGGGCTTTGTTATACTCGATCGTGGAGCGTTGTTATTCTCGATAAGGGGACTTTGTTATACTCGATGAGGTTTTGTTATACCCGGATCGGAAACTTTGTTATACCGATCAGGGCCTTTGTTATACCTGCTGATCAGGGGACTTTGTTATACCTGACCAGGGACTTTGTTATACTCTGGATCAGGGCCTTTGTTATACTTTGATCAGCTGTTATACTCGATGAGGACTGTTATTCTCGATTAGGGTGTTCTTGTTATATTCGGATCAGGGGTCTTGCTATACTTGGATCAGGGCTGGTTATACTGATCAGGGGCTTTGTTATACCTGGATCAGGGGCCTTTATTATACTTGGATTGTGGGGCTTGTTATACGGATCAGGGGGACTTCGTTATTCTCGATAAGGGGGGTTCTTGTATACCTCCGGATCAGGGGCTGGTTATACTTGATCAGGGGCTTTGTTATACTCGATCAGAGGCCTTTGTTATACTCGTTCAGGCGACTTCAGAAAGTATACTCGACCAGGGGATTCTTGTTATACCGGATCAGCCTGGCAGTTAAACTCGACTTACGCCCCTTTGTTATACTCGATCAGGGGACTTTTGTTATACCTGGATCAGGGACTATGCTATTCTCGACTTCAGGGGCTTTTGTTATACTCGGGATCAGGGAACTTTATTATACTCGGTGAGGGAACTTGTTATACTCGGGATCAGGGGACTTCCTTTGTTTTTACTGGATGAGGGGGCTTTGTTATATCCTCGATCAGGAACTTTTGTTATACCTGATCAGGGCCTGTTATACCTCGATCAGGGCCATGTTATACCTGATCAGGGACTTAGTTATACTCGACCTGGACTTTGTTATACCTGATTTGGAGCCTTTGTTATACGGATCAGGGGGCTTTGTTATACTCGATCAGGGGACTTTTGTTATTCTCGATAAGGGGCCTTTTGTTATGGCCTCGATCAGGGACTTTGCTATACTTGATCAGGGGGGCTTTATTATACTCGATCAGGGTTTTGCTATACCCGATCAGGGACCTTTTTTGTTATATTCGATGAGAGGACTTTTATACTCAGATCATGGACTTTGTTATACTCGACTGTGTCTTTTGTTATACCGGTCAGGGAACTTGTTATACTTGATCAGGTGGAATTTTGAGCATACTTCAGATCAGGGCCTTTATTACACGCAGGATCAGGGCTTTGTTGCCTTTGATCAGGAATTTGTTATACTTCCCCGATCAGGGACCTTTGTTATACTCAATCAGTAATTTTGTTATAACTCACAGGACCTTTTGTTATACTCGATCAGCCTTTTGTTATACTTGGATCAGGGGCTTTGTTATACCAATCAGGGACATTGTTATTCTCGATAAGGGGGACTTTGTTATACTCAATTAGGGGGCATTGTTATACTCGATCAGGAAGAGCCTTTGTTATACCCTGATCAGGGCTTTGTTACACGGACTGAGGGACTTTGTTGGTCTCGACAAGGGGACTTTGTTATACTCTCGATGAGGGGGCTTTGTTATACTCGATCAGGAACTTCTTTGTTATACTCGATCAGGGCCTTTGTTATACTCGATCAGGACTTTGTTATACCTTTTATCAGGGACTTTGTTATACTCGATCAGGGGCTTTGCTATACTTTAGACTGTAGTCCTTGTTATACCGATCAGGACCTTTGTTATACCGATCAGACTCTTGTTATACCCGATCAGGGGACTTTGTTATACCTTTAATTGTACTTGTTATACCGATCAGGGAGTTTTTATAATTCTACCAGGAGACTTTGTTACTCGATGAGTGGGCCTTGTTAAACTCGATAAGGGCCTTGTTATACCGACCAGGGACCTTGTTATACTCGATCAGGGACTTTTGTTATACTCGACCTGGGGCCTTGTTATACTTGATCAGGGCCTGTTATGTCGATTAGGGACTTTACATACACCAACCAGGGACTTTTGTTATACTCGTTTTGGGGGCCTTTTGGTTATACTTAATTCAGGGCTTTGTTACACTCAACAGGACATTGTTTTCTGACAAGGGACTTGTTATACTCAATTAGGGCTTTGTTATACCGATCAGGAACTTGTTATACCCCGAGATGAGTGGCCTTTTGCTATACTTCAGATCAGAGGCGTTTGTTATACTTTATCAGGGACTTTAAGTTATACCTTAGATCAGAGAATTTGTTTTACTCGATCAGGCCTTGTTATATAATCGTTCAGGGACCTTGTTACACCTTTAATCAGGACCTTTGTTATACTCTCGATCTGGAGCCTTTGTTATACTGAAAGCAGGGGCTTTGTTTATATACCGATCAGGGACTTAGTTATTCTCGATAAGGGGACTCGTTATACTCAATAGGGACTTTGTTATACTCGATCAGGGACTTTTGTTATACTCGACCTTGACCTTGTTATACCCGACGGAGCCTTTTGTTATATTTGATCAGGGGACTTTGTTATACCGTATCAGGACTTTGTTATTCTCACAAGGGCCTTGTTATACTCGATCAGGGTTTGTTATACGATCAGGGCTTTGTTATACCTTTATCAGTGGACTTTTAAGGTTCACATAAGGGGGCTTTATATACTCGATCAGGGGCTTTGTTATACCAGATCAGGGACTTTTGTTATATTCGGGATGAGGGGACTTTATACTGATCATGGGACCTTGTTATACTCGATCAGGGCCTTTGTTATACTCGATCGGACCTTGTTATACCTTAATCAGGATCTTGTTATACCCGACCAGGGCCTTTTTATTATACTTGGATTAGGGGCTTGTTATACTTGGATCAGGACTTCGTTATTCTCGATAAGGGGTCTTTGTTATACTCGATCAGGGCTTTTGTTATACTTGGATCAGGGCTTTGTTATACTCGATCAGGGCCTTAGTTATACTCTCGTTCAGGCGACTTTTGTTATACTTGACCAGGGACTTGGTTATACTCGATCAGGGCCTTTGTTAAACTCGATGACGGACCTTTTGTTATACTCGATCAGGGACTTTATACCGACCGGGACCATGCTATTCTCGATCAGGGGCTTTGTTATACCTTTATCAGCAGAACTTTATTATACTCGGGTGAGGGACTTTGTTATACTGACTAGGGACCTTTGTTTTACCGATGAGGGCTTTGCTATATTCCCATCAGGGAACTTTTGTTATACCTGGATCAGCCTTGTTATACTCATGATCAGGGCCTCGTTATACCTCGATCAGACCCTGTTATACCGACCCGGGACTTTACATATACTCGATCAGGGGACTTTGTTATACTCGACCAGGGGGACTTTGTTATACTCGATCAGGGGCTTTGTTATACTCGATCAGGGAACTTTGTTATACTCGATCAGGGGACTTTGTTATACTCGATCAGGGGACTTTGTTATACTCGATCTGGGACTTTGTTATACTCGATCAGGGGACTTTGTTATACTCGATTAGGGGAGTTTCTTATAATTCTACCAGGGGACATTGTTATACTCGATGAGGGGCCTTTGTTAAACTCGATAAGGGGCCTTTGTTATTCTCAACCAGGGGACTTTGTTATACTCGATCAGGGGACTTTGTTATACTCGATCTGGGGCCTTTGTTATACTTGATCAGGGGCCTTTGTTATACTCGATCAGGGAACTTTGTTATACTCGATCAGGGGCCTTTGTTATACTCGTTGAAGTGTCTTTGTTATACTCGACCAGAGGACTTTGTTATCCTCGATCAGGGGACTTTGTTATACTCGATGAGCGGGCTTTGTTATACTCGATCAGGGGACATTGTTATAGACTTTTAGGGTCCTCTGTTATACTCCAGCAGGGGCCTTTGTTATACTCGTTCAGGGGACTTTGTTATACTCGAAAAGGGGACTTTGTTATACTCGATCTAGGGCCTTTGTTGTACTTGATCAGGGGACTTTGTTATAGTCGACCAGGGGACTTTGTCATACTCGATCAGGGGACTTTGTTATACTCGATCAGGGGGCTTTGTTATACTCGACCAGGGGACTTTGTTATACTCGATCTGGATCCTTTGTTATACTTGATCAGGGGGCTTTGTTATACTCGATCAGGGGCCTTTGTTATTCTCGATAAGGGGGACTTTGTTATACTCAATTAGGGGACTTTGTTATACTCGATCAGGGATCTTTGTTATACTCGATCAGGGGCCTTTGTTATACTCGTTCAGGCGCTTTTGTTATATTCGATCAGGGGGCTTTGTTATACTCGATCAGGGGCCTTTGTTATAATCGTTCAGGGGATTATGTTATACTCGAACAGGGGACCTTGTTATACTCGATCATGTGACTTTGTTATACTCGATCAGGGGACTTTGTTATATTCGATGTGGGACTTTGTGATTCTCGATCATGGGACTTTGTTATACTTGATGAGGGGCCTTTGTTATACTCGATGAGGGGACTTTGTTCTACTCGATCAGGGGAATTTGTTATACTCGATCAGGGGACTTTGTTATATTCGATGAGGGGACTTTTTTATACTCGATCATGGGACTTTGTTATACTCTATGAGGGGGCTTTGTTATCCTCGATCAGGGAAGTATATTATGCTCGGTGAGGGGACATTGTTATACTGGATCAGGGGACTTTGTTTTACTCGATGAGGGGGCTTTGTTATACTCGATCAGGGGACTTTGTTATACTCGATCAGGGGCCTTTGTTATACTCGATCAGCCTTTGTTATACTCGATCAGGGGACTTTGTTATACTCGACCTGGGACTTTCTTATACTCGATTTGGAGCCTTTGTTATACTTGATCAGGGGGCTTTGTTATACTCGATCAGGGGACTTTGTTATTCTCGATAAGGGGGACTTTTTTATACTCGATGAGGGGCTTTGTTATACTCGATCAGGGAACTTTGTTATACTCGATCAGGTGGCTTTGTTATACACGATCAGGGAACTTTGTTATACTCGATGAGGGGCCTTTGTCATAATCGTTCAGGGGACTTTGTTATACGCGACCAGGGGACTTTGTTATACTCGATCTGGAGCCTTTTTTATACTTGATCAGGGGACTTTGTTATACTCGATCAGGGGACTTAGTTATTCTCGATAAGGGGGACTTCGTTATACTCGATGAGGGGGCTTTGTTATACTCGATCAGGAAAATTTTGTTATACTCGATCATGGGCCTTTGTTATACTCGATTAGGGGACTTTGTTATACACGACCAGGGGACTTTGTTATACTCGTTTTGGGGCCTTTGTTATACTTGATCAAGGGGCTTTGTTATACTCGATCAGGGGACATTGTTATTCTCGATAAGGGGGACTTTGTTATACTCAATTAGGGGGCTTTGTTATACTCGATCAGGAACTTTGTTATACTCGATGAGGGGCCTTTGTTATACTCGATCAGAGGCGTTTGTTATACTCGATCAGGGGACTTTGTTATACTCGATCAGGAGAATTTATTATACTCGATCAGGGGCCTTTGTTATAATCGTTCAGGGGACTTTGTTATACTCGACCAGGGGACTTTGTTATACTCGATCTGGAGCCTTTGTTATACTTGATCAGGGGCTTTGTTATACTCGATCAGGGACTTAGTTATTCTCGATAAGGGGACTTTGTTATACTCGATGAGGGGGCTTTGTTATACTCGATCAGGGAAATTTTGTTATACTCGATCATGGGCCTTTGTTATACTCGATCAGGGGACTTTGTTACACTCGATCAGGGGCCTTTGTTATACTTCATTAGGGGGCTTTGTTATACTCGATCAGGGGGCTTTGTTATACTCGATCAGGGAACTTTGTTATACTCGATCAGGGGACTTTGTTATACTCGTTCAGGCGTCTTTGTTATACTCGACCAGGGGACTTTGTTTTACTCGATCAGGGGCCTTTGTTAAACTCGATCAGGGCCCTTTGTTATACTCGATCAGGGGACTTTGTTATACTCGATCGAGCGACTTTTGTTATACTCGATCAGGGGCTTTTGTTAAACTCGATCAGAACTTTTATACTCGATCAGGGGCCTTTGTTATATTAATCGTTCAGGGTTTGTTATACTCGATCAGGGGACTTTGTTATACTCGACCAGGGGATTTTGTTATACTCAACCAGGGAACTTTGTTATACTCGATCAGGGGCCTTTGTTATAATCGTTCAGGGGACTTAGTTATACTCGATCAGGGGACTTTGTTATACTCGACCAAGGGAGTTTGTTATACTCAACCAGGGGACTTTGTTATACTCGATCAGGGGCCTTTTTTAAACTCGATGAGGGGCCTTTCTTATACTCGATCAGGGGACTTTGTTATACTCGATCAGGGGACATTGTTATACTCGATCAGGGGGCTTTGTTATACTCGATCAGGGAACTTTGTCATACTCGATCAGGGAACTTTGTTATACTCGATCAGGGGACTTTGTTATACTCGATCAGGGGAATTTGTTATACTCGATCAGGGGACTTTGTTATACTCGACCAGGGGACTTTGTTATACTCGATCAGGCGCCTTTGTTATACTTGATCAGGGGGCTTTGTTTTACTCAATCAGGGGACATTGTTATTCTCGATAAGGGGGACTTTGTTATACTCAATTAGGGGGCTTTGTTATACTCGATCAGGGAACTTTGTTATACTCGATCAGAGGCCTTTGTTATACTCGTTCAGGCGCTTTTGTTATATTCGATCAGGGGGCTTTGTTATACTCGATTAGGGGACTTTGTTATACTCGATCAGGGGACTTTGTTATATTCGATGAGGGACTTTGTTATTCTCGATCATGGGACTTTGTTGTACTCGATGATTGGCCTTTGTTATACTCGATGAGGGGACTTTGTTATTCTCGATCATGGGACTTTGTTATACTCGATGAGGGGCCTTTGTTATACTCGATGAGGGGATTTTTATACTCGATCGGGGGACTCTGTTATACTCGATGAGGGGCCTTTGTTATTCCCGATCAGGGGCCTTTGTCATACCCGATCAGGGGACTATGTTATAATCGATCAGAGGACTTTGTTATACTCTATGAGGGGGCTTTGTTATCCTCGATCAGGGAACTTTTTTATACTCGGTGAGGGGACTTTGTTATACTGGATCAGGGGACTTTGTTTTACTCGATGAGGGGGCTTTGTTATACTCGATCAGGGGACTTTGTTACACTCGATCAGGGGCTTTGTTATACTCGATCAGGGGCCTATGTTATACTCGACCAGGGGACTTTTCGTATACTCGATCAAGGGGCCTTTATTATACTTGATTAGGGGCTTTGTTGCATACTTGATCAGGGACTTCGTTATTCTCGATAAGGGGGTCTTTGTTATACTCGATCAGGGGGCTTTGTTATACTTGATCAGGGGGCTTTGTTATACTCGATCAGGGGCCTTAGTTATACTCGTTCAGGCGACTTTGTTATACTCGACCAGGGGACTTTGTTATACTCGATCAGGGGCCTTTGTTAAACTCGATGACGGACCTTTGTTATACTCGATCAGGGGACTTTGTTATACTCGATCCGGGGACTATGCTATTCTCGATCAGGGGGCTTTGTTATACTCGATCAGTGAACTTTATTATACTCGGTGAGGGGACTTTGTTATACTGGATCAGGGGACTTTGTTTTACCGGATGAGGGGGCTTTGTTATATCTCGATCAGGGAACTTTGTTATACTCGATCAGGGGCCTTTGTTATACTCGATCAGGGGCCTTTGTTATACTTCTCAGCGACTTTGTTATACTCGACCAGGGACTTTGTTATACTCGATCAGGGGCCTTTTAATCTCGATCACGGACCTTTGTTATACTCGATCAGGGACTTTGTTATACTCGATCAGGGGACTATGCTATTCTCGATCAGGGGCTTTGTTATACTCGATCAGGAACTTTATTATACTCGTGAGGGACTTTGTTATACTGGATCAGGGGACTTTGTTTTACCGGATGAGGGGCTTTGTTATATCTCGATCAGGAACTTTGTTATACTCGATCAGGGCCTTTGTTATACTCGATCAGGGCCTTTGTTATACTCGATCAGGAGACTTAGTTATACTCGACCTGGGACTTTGTTATACTCGATTTGGAGCCTTTGTTATACTTGATCAGGGGCTTTGTTATACTCGATCAGGGACTTAGTTATACTCGACCTGGGACTTTGTTATACTCGATTTGGAGCCTTGTTATACTCGATCAGGGACTTTTATTCTCGATAAGGGGACTTTGTTATACTCGATGAGGGGCTTTGTTATACTCGATCAGGGATCTTTGTTATACTCGATCAGGGCCTTGTTATACTCGATCAGGACTTTGTTATACTCGACAAGGGACTTTGTTATACCTCGATCAGGGCCTTTGTTATACTTTGATCAGGGGCTTTGTTACACTCGATCAGGGACTTTGTTATTCTCGATTAGGGGTCTTTGTTATATTCGATCAGGGGGCTTTGCTATACTTGATCAGGGGGCTTTGTTATACTCGATTAGGGGGCTTTGTTATACTCGATCAGGGGACTTTGTTATATTCGATGAGAGGACTTTTTTATACTCGATCATGGGACTTTGTTATACTCGATCAGGGGTCTTTGTTATACTCGGTCAGGGAACTTTGTTATACTCGACCAGGGGACTTTGTTATACTCGATCAGGGGCCTTTGTTATACTTGATCAGGGGGCTTTGTTATACTCAATCAGGGGACATTGTTATTCTCGATAAGGGGGACTTTGTTATACTCAATTAGGGGGCATTGTTATATTCGATCAGGGGGCTTTGTTATTCTCGATTAGGGGACTTTGTTATACTCGATCAGGGGATTTTGTTATATTCGATGAGGGACTTTGTTATTCTCGATCATGGGACTTTGTTATACTCGATGAAGGGCCTTTGTTATACTCGATGAGGGGACTTTGTTCTACTCAATCAGGGGAATTTGTTATACTCGAGCAGGGGCCTGTGTTATACCCGATCAGGGGACTTTGTTATAATCGATCAGAGGACTTTGTTATACTCTATGAGGGGGCTTTGTTATCCTCGATCAGGGAACTTTATTATACTCGGTGAGGGGACTTTGTTATACTGGATCAGGGGACTTTGTTTTACTCGATGAGGGGGCTTTGTTATACTCGATCAGGGACTTTGTTATACTCGATCAGGGGCCTTTGTTATACTCGATTAGGGGCCTTTGTTATACTCGATCAGGGACTTTGTTATACTCGACCTGGGACTTTGTTATACTCGATTTGGAGCCTTTGTTATACTTGATCAGGGGCTTTGTTATACTCGATTCAGGGGACTTTGTTATTCTCGATAAGGGGGACTTTGTTATACTCGATGAGGGGGCTTTGTTATACTCGATCAGGGAACTTTGTTATACTCGATCAGGGCCTTTGTTATACTCGATCACGGGACTTTGTTATACTCGACCAGGGGACTTTGTTATACTCGATCAGGGGCCTTTGTTATACTTGATCAGGGGGCTTTGTTATACTCGATCAGGGGACTTTGTTATTCTCGATAAGGGATTCTTTGTTATACTCGATCAGGGGGTTTGTTATACATGATCAGGGGGCTTTGTTATACTCGATGAGGGGACTTTGTTTTTCAAGATAAGGGGGGCTTTGTTATACTCGATCAGGGGCTTTGTTATATACTCGATCAAGGGAACTTTGTTATATATTCGATGAGGGACTTTTATACTCGATCTCATAGGACTGTTATACTCGATCAGGGCCTTTGTTACCTCGATCAGGGAACTTTGTTATACTCGACCAGGGGACTTTGTTATACTCGATCAGGGGCCTTTGTTATATGATCAGGGGCATTGTTATATACTTGATCCAGGGGACTTTGTTATTCTCGATAAGGGGTCTTTGTTATATACTTTTCGATCAGGGCTTTGTTATACTTGATGAGGGGGCTTTGTTATACTCGATCAGGTGACTTTATTTATTCTCGTAAGGGTCTTTGTTATACTCGATCAGGGCTTTGTTATAATCGATCAAGACTTTGTTATACTCGATCCGTGCTGTTATACTCGTTCAGGCGACTTTGTTATACTCGACCAGGGACTTTGTTATACTCGATCAGGGGCCTTTGTTAAACTCGATCAGGGACCTTTGTTATACTCGATCAGGGGACTTTGTTATACTCGATCAGAGGACTATGCTATTCTCGATCAGGGGGCTTTGTTATACTCGATCAGGGAACTTTGTTATACTCGATCAGGGGCCTTTGTTATAATCGTTCAGGGGACTTTGTTATACTCGACCAGGGGACTTTATTATAATCGATCTGGAGCCTTTGTTATACTTGATCAGGGGACTTTCTTATACTCGATCAGGGGACTTAGTTATTCTCGATAAGGCGGACTTTGTTATAATCGATGAGGGGGCTTTGTTATACTCGATCAGGGAAATTTTGTTATACCCGATCATGGGCCTTTGTTATACTCGATCAGGGGACTTTGATATACTCGATCAGGGGCCTTTGTTATACTTGATCAGGGGGCTTTGTTATACTCGATCTGGCGACTTTGTTATTCAAGGTAAGGGGGGCTTTGTTATACTCGATCAGGGGGCTTTGTTATACTCGATCAGGGAACTTTGTTATACTCGATCAGGGGCCTTTATTTATACTCGTTCAGGCGTCTTTGTTATACTCGACCAGGGACTTTGTTATATACTCGATCAGGGCCTTTATTAGAAAGCTCGTTCAGGGCCCTTTGTTATACTCGATCAGGGGACTTTGTTATACTCGATCAGGCGACTTTGTTATATATACTCGATGGGGGGGGCTTTGTTATACTCGATCAGGAACTGTTATATACTCGACCAGGGGAGTTTGTTATACTCGACCAGGGAGTTTGTTATACTCGATCGGTATTTGTTAAGCTTCGTGGGGGCCTTTGTTATACTCGATTAGGGACTTTGTTATATATATACTTTCGATCAGGGACTTTGTTATACTCGATCAGAAACATACTCGATCAGGAACTTTGTTATACTCGATCAGGGACTTTGTTATATACTCGATCAGGGGACTTTGTTATACTCGATCAGGGGACTTTGTTATACTCGATCAGGGGACTTTGTTATCATCGATCAGGGGAGTTTCTTATAATTCTACCAGGGGACTTTGTTATACTCGATGAGGGGCCTTTGTTAAACTCGATAAGGGGCCTTTGTTATACTCGACCAGGGGACTTTGTTATACACGATCAGGGGCCTTTGTTATAATCGTTCAGGGGACTTTGTTATACTCGACCAGGGGAATTTGTTATACTCGATCTGGGGCCTTTGTTATACTCGTTCAGGTGTCTTTGTTATACTCGACCAGGGGACTTTGTTATCCTCGATCAGGAGACTTTGTTATACTCGATGAGCGGGCTTTGTTATACTCGATCAGGGGACATTGTTATAGACTTTTAGGGTCCTTTGTTATACTCGATTAGGGGCCTTTGTTATACTCGTTCAGGGGACTTTGATATAGTCGACCAGGGACTTTAACCATACTACTCGATCAGGGACTTTGTTGTTATACTCGATCTCAGGGCTTTGTTATACTCGACCAGGGGACTTTGTTATACTCGATCTGGATCCTTTGTTATACTTGATCAGGGGGCTTTGTTATACTCGATCAGGGGCCTTTGTTATTCTCGATAAGGGGGACTTTGTTATACTCAATTAGGGGACTTTGTTATACTCGATCAGGGATCTTTGTTATACTCGATCAGGGGCCTTTGTTATACTCGTTCAGGCGCTTTTGTTATATTCGATCAGGGGGCTTTGTTATACTCGATCAGGGGCCTTTGTTATAATCGTTCAGGGGACTATGTTATACTCGAACAGGGGAACTTGTTATACTCGATCAGGGGACTTTGTTATACTCGATCAGGGGACTTTGTTATATTCGATGAGGGACTTTGGGCCTTTGTTATACTCGATGAGAGGACTTTATTCTACTCGATCAGGGGAATTTGTTATACTCGATCAGGAGACTTTGTTATATTCGATGAGGGGACTTTTTTATACTCGATCATGGGACTTTGTTATACTCTATGAGGGGGCTTTGTTATCCTCGATCAGGGAACTTTATTATACTCGGTGAGGGGACATTGTTATACTGGATCAGGGGAATTTGTTTTACTCGATGAGGGGGCTTTGTTATACTCGATCAGGGGACTTTGTTATACTCGATCAGGGGCCTTTGTTATGCTCGATCAGGGGCCTTTGTTATACTCGATCAGGGGACTTTTTTATACTCGACCTGGGACTTTGTTATACTCGATTTGGAACCTTTGTTATACTTGATCAGGGGGCTTTGTTATACTCGATCAGGGGACTTTGTTATTCTCGATAAGGGTGACTTTGTTATACTCGATCAGGGGCTTTGTTATACTCGATCAGGGAACTTTGTTATACTCGATCAGGTGGCTTTGTTATACACGATCAGGGAACTTTGTTATACTCGATCAGGGGCCTTTGTCATAATCGTTCAGGGGACTTTGTTATACGCGACCAGGGGACTTTGTTATACTCGATCTGGAGCCTTTTTTATACTTGATCAGGGGGCTTTGTTATACTCGATCAGGGGACTTAGTTATTCTCGATAAGGGGGACTTCGTTATACTCGATGAGGGGGCTGTGTTATACTCGATCAGGAAAATTTTGTTATACTCGATCATGGGCCTTTGTTATACTCGATTAGGTGACTTTGTTATACACGACCAGGGGACTTTGTTGTACTCGTTTTGGGGCCTTTGTTATACTTGATCAAGGGGCTTTGTTATACTCGATCAGGGGACATTGTTATTCTCGATAAGGGGGACTTTGTTATACTCAATTAGGGGGCTTTGTTATACTCGATCAGGAACTTTGTTATACTCGATGAGGGGCCTTTGTTATACTCGATCATAGGCGTTTGTTATACTCGATAAGGGGACTTTGTTATACTCGATCAGGAGAATTTATTATACTCGATCAGGGGCCTTTGTTATAATCGCTCAGGGGACTTTGTTATACTCGACCAGGGGACTTTGTTATACTCGATCTGGAGCCTTTGTTATACTTGATCAGGGGGCTTTGTTATACTCGACCTTGGACTTTTTTATACTCGATTTGGAGCCTTTGTTATATATGATCAGGGCTTTGTTATACTCGATCAGGGGCTTTGTTATTCTCGATAAGGGGACTTTGTTATACTCGATGAGGGGGCTTTGTTATACTCGATCAGGGAACTTTGTTATACTCGATTTGGAGCCTTTGTTATACTTGATCAGGGGGCTTTGTTATACTTGATCAGGGGACTTTGTTATTCTCGATAAGGGGGACTTTGTTATACTCGATCAGGGGCCTTTGTTATACTCGTTGAGGTGTCTTTGTTATACTCGACCAGAGGACTTTGTTATCCTCGATCAGGGGACTTTGTTATACTCGATGAGCGGGCTTTGTTATACTCGATCAGGGGACATTGTTATAGACTTTTAGGGTCCTCTGTTATACTCCAGGAGGGGCCTTTGTTATACTCGTTCAGGGGACTTTGTTATACTCGAAAAGGGGACTTTGTTATACTCGATCTAGGGCCTTTGTTGTACTTGATCAGGGTACTTTGATATAGTCGACCAGGGGACTTTGTCATACTCGATCAGGGGACTTTGTTATACTCGATCAGGGGGCTTTGTTATACTCGACCAGGGGAATTTGTTATACTCGATCTGGATCCTTTGTTATACTTGATCAGGGGGCTTTGTTATACTCGATCAGGGGCCTTTGTTATTCTCGATAAGGGGGACTTTGTTATACTCAATTAGGGGACTTTGTTATACTCGATCAGGGATCTTTGTTATACTCGATCAGGGGCCTTTGTTATACTCGTTCAGGCGCTTTTGTTATATTCGATCAGGGGGCTTTGTTATACTCGATCAAGGGCCATTGTTATAATCGTTCAGGGGACTATGTTATACTCGAACAGGGGACCTTGTTATACTCGATCAGGGGACTTTGTTATACTCGATCAGGGGACTTTGTTATATTCGATGAGGGACTTTGTGATTCTCGATCATGGGACTTTGTTATACTCGATGAGCGGCCTTTGTTATACTCGATGAGGGGACTTTGTTCTACTCGATCAGGGGAATTTGTTATACTCGATCAGGGGACTTTGTTATATTCGATGAGGGGACTTTTTTATACTCGATCATGGGACTTTGTTATACTCTATGAGGGGGCTTTGTTATCCTCGATCAGGGAACTTTATTATACTCGGTGAGGGGACATTGTTATACTGGATCAGGGGAATTTGTTTTACTCGATGAGGGGGCTTTGTTATACTCGATCAGGGACTTTGTTATACTCGATGGGGGCCTTTGTTGCTGCTCGATCCAGGGGCCTTTCTGTTATACTCGATCAGGGGACTTTGTTATACTCGACCTGGGACTTTGTTATACTCGATTTGGGGCCTTTGTTATACTTGATCAGGGGCTTTGTTATACTCGATCAGGGACTTTGTTATTCTCGACCGGGGGACTTTGTTATACTCGATCAGGGGACTTTGTTATTCTCGATAAGGGGGTCTTTGTTATACTCGATCAGGGGGCTTTGTTATACTCGATCAGGGAACTTTGTTATACTCGATAAGGGGCCTTTGTCATAATCGTTCAGGGGACTTTGTTATAGTCGACCAGGGGACTTTGTTATACTCGATCTGGAGCCTTTTTTATACTTGATCAGGGGGCTTTGTTATACTCGATCAGGGGACTTAGTTATTCTCGATAAGGGGGACTTCGTTATACTCGATGAGGGGGCTTTGTTATACTCGATCAGGAAAATTTTTTTATACTCGATCATGGGCCTTTGTTATACTCGATTAGGGGACTTTGTTATACACGACCAGGGGACTTTGTTATACTCGTTTTGGGGCCTTTGTTATACTCGATCCGGGGGGCTTTGTTATACTCGATGAGGGGACTTTGTTATTCTCGATCATGGGACTTTGTTTTACTCGATCAGGAAACTTTGTTATAATCGTTGAGGGGACTTTGTTATACTCGATCAGGGGACTTTGTTATACTCGATCAGGGGACTTTGTTATACTCGATCAGGGGACTTTGTTATATTCGATGAGGGGACTTTGTTATTCTCGATCATGGGACTTTGTTATACTCGATGAGGGGCTTTTGTTATACTTGATGAGGGGACTTTGTTATACTCGACCAGGGGCCTTTGTTATATGATCAGAGGGGCGTTGTTATATACTTGATCAGGGGACTTTGTTATTCTCGATAAGGGGTCTTTGTTATACTCGATCAGGGGCTTGTTATACTTGATAGGGCCTTTGTTAAACTCGATCAGGGACCTCTGTTATACTCGATCAGGGGACTTTGTTATACTCGATCAGGGGACTATGCTATTCTCGATCAGGGGGCTTTGTTATACTCGATCAGGGAACTTTGTTATACTCGATCAGGGGCCTTTGTTATAATCGTTCAGGGGACTTTGTTATACTCGACCAGGGGACTTTGTTATACTCGATCTGGAGCCTTTGTTATACTTGATGAGGGGGCTTTGTTATACTCGATCAGGGGACTTAGTTATTCTCGATAAGGGGGACTTTGTTATACTCGATGAGGGGGCTTTGTTATACTCGATCAGGGAAATTTTGTTATACTCGATCATGGGCCTTTGTTACACTCAATCAGGGGACTTTGTTATACTCGATCAGGGGCCTTTGTTATACTTGATCAGGGGGCTTTGTTATACTCGATCAGGGGATTTTTTTATTCAAGATAAGGGGGGCTTTGTTATACTCGACGAGCGGGCTTTGTTATACTCGATCAGGGGACTTTGTTATACTCGATCAGGAGAATTTGTTATACTCGATCAGGGGACTTTGTTATACTCGATCAGGGGACTTTACATACTCCGGATCAGGGGACTTTTGTTATACCTGATTAGGGGAGTTTCTTATACCCTACCAGGGACTTTTGTTATACTCGATGAGGGCCTTTTGTTAAACTTGATAAGGGGCCTTTTGTTATTCTCGAATCAGGGACTTTGTTATACTCGATCAGGGGACTTTTGTTATACCTTTATCTGGGGCCTTTTGTTATACTTGATCAGGGGCCTTTGTTATACTCGATCAGGGAACTTTGTTATACTCTCGATCAGGGCCTTTTGTTATGGGCCTTTAATCAGAAGACTTTGTTATCCTCGATCAGGGGACTTTGTTATACTCGATGAGCGGGCTTTGTTATACTCGATCAGGAGACATTGTTATAGACTTTTAGGGTCCTTTGTTGTACTCCAGCAGGGGCCTTTGTTATACTCGTTCAGGTTACTTTGTTATACTCGAAAAGGGGACTTTGTTATACTCGATCTAGGGCCTTTGTTATACTTGATCAGGGGACTTTGTTATAGTTGACCAGGGGACTTTGTCATACTCGATCAGGGGACTTTGTTATACTCGATCAGGGAGCTTTGTTATACTCGACCAGGGGACTTTGTTATACTCGATCTGGAGCCTTTGTTATTCTCGATAAAGGGGACTTTGTTATACTCGATGAGGGGGCTTTGTTATACTCGATCAGGGAAATTTTGTTATTCTCGATCATGGGCCTTTGTTAAACTCGATTAGGGGACTTTGTTATGCTCGACCAGGGGATTTTGTTATACTCGATGAGGGGCCTTTGTTATACTTGATCAGGGGGCTTTGTTATACTCGATCAGGGGACATTGTTATTCTCGATAAGGGGGACTTTGTTATACTCAATTAGGGGACTTTGTTATACTCGATCAGGGAACTTTGTGATACTCGATCAGGGGCCTTTGTTATACTCGTTCAGGCGCTTTTGTTATATTCGATCAGGGGGCTTTGTTATACTCGATCAGGGGCCTTTGTTATAATCGTTCAGGGGACTATGTTATACTCGAACAGGGGACCTTTTTATACTCGATCAGGGGACTTTGTTATACTCGATCAGGGGACTTTCTTATATTCAATGAGGGACTTTGTGATTCTCGATCATGGGACTTTGTTATACTCGATGAGGGGTCTTTGTTATACTCGATGAGGGGACTTTGTTCTACTCGATCAGGGGAATTTGTTATACTCGATCAGGGGACTTTGTTATATTCGATGAGGGGACTTTTTTATACTCGATCATGGGACTTTGTTATACTCTATGAGGGGGCTTTTTTATCCTCGATCAGGGAACTTTATTATACTCGGTGAGGGGACATTGTTATACTGGATGAGGGGACTTTGTTTTACTCGATGAGGGGGCTTTGTTATACTCGATGAGGGGACTTTGTTATACTCGATCAGGGGCCTTTGTTATACTCGATCTGGGACTTTGTTATACCCGATTTGGAGCCTTTGTTATACTTGATCAGGGGGCTTTGTTATACTCGATCAGGGGACTTTGTTATTCTCGATAAGGGGGACTTTGTTATACTCGATGAGGGGCTTTGGTATACTCGATCAGGGAACTTTGTTATACTCGATGAGGAGGCTTTGTTATACACGATCAGGGAACTTTGTTATACCCGATCAGGGGCCTTTGTCATAATCGTTCAGGGGACTTTGTTATACTCGACCAAGGGACTTTGTTATACTCGATCTGGAGCCTTTTTTATACTTGATCAGGGGGCTTTGTTATACGCGATCAGGGGACTTAGTTATTCTCGAAAAGGGGGACTTCGTTATACTCGATGAGGGGGCTTTGTTATACTCGATCAGGAAAATTTTGTTATACTCGATCATGGGCCTTTGTTATACTCGATTAGGGGACTTTGTTATACACGACCAGGGGACTTTGTTATACTCGTTTAGGGGCCTTTGTTATACTTGATCAGGGGGCTTTGTTATACTCGATCAGGGGACATTGTTATTCTCGATAAGGGGGACTTTATTATACTCAATTAGGGTGCTTTGTTATACTCGATCAGGGAACTTTGTTATACTCGATGAGGGGCCTTTGTTATACTCGATCAGAGGCGTTTGTTATACTCGATCAGGGGACTATGTTATACTCGATCAGGAGAATTTGTTATACTCGATCAGGGGCCTTTGTTATAATCGTTCAGGGGACTTTGTTATACTCGACCAGGGGACTTTGTTATACTCAATCTGGAGCCTTTGTTATACTTGATCAGGGGGCTTTGTTATACTCGATCAGGGGACTTAGTTATTCTCGATAAGGGGGACTTTGTTATACTCGATGAGGGGGCTTTGTTATACTCGATCAGGGAAATTTTGTTATACTCGATCATGGGCCTTTGTTATACTCGATCAGAGGACTTTGTTCCACTTTATCAGGGGCCTTTGTTATACTTCATTAGGGGGCTTTGTTATACTCGATCAGGTGACTTTGTTATTCAAGATAAGGGGGCTTTGTTATACTCGATCAGGGGGCTTTGTTATACTCGATCAGGGAACTTTGTTATACTCGATCAGGGGCCTTTGTTATACTCGTTCAGGCGTCATTGTTATACTCGACCAGGGGACTTTGTTATACTCGATGAGGGGCCTTTGTTAAACTCGATCAGGGCCCTTTGTTATACTCGATCAAGGGACTTTGTTATATTCTCGATCAGGCGACTTTGTTATACTCGATCAGGGGGCTTTGTTAAACTCGATCAGGAACTTTGTTATACTCGACTCAGGGCCTTGTTAAACTCGACCAGGGACTTTTGCTATATCTGATCAGGGCCTTTGGTTATACTTGATCAGGGGCTTTTGTTATACCTCAATAAGGGACATTGGTTTTCGCTGATAAGGGGACTTTGTTATACTCGATCAGGGGACTTGTTATACTCGATCAGGGGACTTTTGTCATACTCGATCAGGGACTTTTGTTATACCGACCAGGGACTTGTTATATTCGGGATCAGGGGCCTTTGTTATACTTGATCAGGGGGCTTTGTTATACTCAATCAGGGGACATTGTTTTTCTCGATAAGGGGGACTTTGTTATACTCAATTAGGGGGCTTTGTTATACTCGATCAGGGAACTTTGTTATACTCGATCAGGGGCATTTGTTATACTCGTTCAGGCGCTTTTGTTATATTCGATCAGGGGACTTTGTTATACTCGATCAGGGGCCTTTATTAAACTCGATGAGGGGCCTTTGTTATACTCGATCAGGGGACTTTGTTATACTCGATCAGGGGACTTTGTTATACTCGATCAGGGGGCTTTGTTATACTCGATCAGGGAACTTGTTATACTCGATCAGGGGACTTTGTTATACCGATCAGGGGACTTTGTTATACTCGATCAGGGGAGTTTCTTATAATTCTACCAGGGGACTTTGTTATACTCGATGAGGGGCCTTTGTTAAACTCAATAAGGGGCCTTTGTTATACTCGACCAGGGGACTTTGTTATACTCGATCAGGGGACTTTGTTATTCTCGATCTGGGGCCTTTGTTATACTTGATCAGGGGCCTTTGAAATACTCGATCAGGGAACTTTGTTATACTCGATCAGGGGCCTTTGTTATACTCGTTTAGGTGTCTTTGTTATACTCGACCAGAAGACTTTGTTATCCTCGATCAGGGGACTTTGTTATACTCGATGAGCGGGCTTTGTTATACTCGATCAGGGGACATTGTTATACTCGATCAAGGGGCTTTGTTATACTTGATCAGGAGGCTTTGTTATACTCGATCAGGGACTTTGTTATTCAAGATAAGGGGGCTTTATTACTCGACCAGGGGCTTTGTTATACTCGATCAGGGACTTTGTTATATTCGATGAGGGACTTTTTTATACTCGATCATGGGACTTTGTTATACTCGATCAGGGGCCTTTGTTATACTCGATCAGGGACTTTGTTATTCTCGACCAGGGGACTTTGTTATACTCGATCAGGGGCCTTTGTTATATTTGATCAGGGGCTTTGTTATACTCGAACAGGGGCCTTTGTTATAATCGTTTAGGGGACCTAGTTATATTCGATCAGGGGACTTTGTTATACTCGATCAGGGGACTTTGTTATATTCGATGAGGGAATTTGTTATTCAAGATAAGGGGGGCTTTGTTATACTCGATCAGGGGGCTTTGTTATACCCGATCAGGGAACTTTGTTATACTCGATCAGGGGCCTTTGTTATACTCGTTCAGGCGTCTTTGTTATACTCGACCAGGGGACTTTATTATACTCGATGAGGGGCCTTTGTTAAACTCGATCAGGGCCCTTTGTTATACTCGATCAGGGGACTTTGTTATACTCGATCAGGCGACTTTGTTATACTCGATCAGGGGGCTTTGTTAAACTCGATCAGGGAACTTTGTTATACTCGATCAGAGGCCTTTGTTATAATCGTTTAGGGGACCTAGTTATACTCGATCAGGGGACTTTGTTATACTCGATCAGGGGACTTTGTTATATTCGATGAGGGAACTTTTTTATACTCGATCATGGGACTTTGTTATACTCGATCAGGGGACTTTGTTATACTCGACCAGGGGACTTTGTTATACTCGATCAGGGGACTTTGTTATACTCGATCAGGGGCCTTTGTTATACTCGTTCAGGCGCCTTTGTTATATTCGATCAGGGGCCTTTGTTATAGTCGACCAGGGGACTTAGTTATTCTCGATCATGGGGACTTTGTTATATTCGATCCAGGGGCTTTGTTATACTCGATCAGGGAACTTTGTTATACTCGATCTGGGGCCTTTGTTATACTCGTTCAGGCGCCTTTGTTATATTCGATCAGGGGCATTTGTTATACTCGACCAGGGGACTTTGTTATACTCGATCTGGGGCCTTTGTTATACTTGATCAGGGGGCTTGTTATACTTGATCAGGGGACTTAGTTATTCTCGATAAGGGGGACTTTGTTATACTCGATGAGGGGACTTTGTTATACTCAATCAGGGAAATTTTGTTATTCTCGATCATGGGCCTTTGTTAAACTCGATTAGGGGACTATGTTAAACTCGACCAGGGGACTTTGTTATACTCGATGAGGGGCGTTTGTTATACTTGATCAAGGGACTTTGTTATACTCGATCAGGGGAGTTTCTTATAATTCTACCAGGGGACTTTGTTATACTCGATGAGGGGACTTTGTTATACTCGATCAGGGGCCTTTGTTATAATCGTTCAGGTGTCTTTGTTATACACGACCAGAGGACTTTGTTATCCTCGATCAGGGGACTTTGTTATACTCAATGAGCGGGCTTTGTTATACTCGATCAGGGGACATTGTTATAGACTTTTAGGGTCCTTTGTTATACTCGAGCAGGGGCCTTTGTTATACTCGTTCAGGGGACTTTGTTATACTCGAAAAGGGGACTCTGTTATACTCGACCTAGGGCCTTTGTTATACTTGATCAGGGGACTTTGTTATAGTCGACCAGGGGACTTTGTCATACTCGATCACGGGAATTTGTTATACTCGATCAGGGGGCTTTGTTATACTCGACCAGGAAACTTTGTTATACTCGATCTGGAGCCTTTGTTATACTTGATCAGGGGGCTTTGTTATACTCGATCAAGGGACTTAGTTATTCCCGATAAGGGGGACTTTGTTATACTCGATGAGGGGGCTTTGTTATACTCGATCAGGAAATTTTTATTATACTCGATCATGGGCCTTTGTTATACTCGATCAGGGGACTTTGTTATGCTCGATCAGGGGCCTTTGTATACTTGATCGAGGGCTTTGTTATACTCGATCAGGGGACTTTGTTATTCTGCAAGATAAGGGGCTTTGTTATACTCGATCAGGGCTTTGTTATATACTCGATCAGGGAGCTTTGTTATACTCGATCAGGGGACATTGTTATTCAAGATAAGGGGGGCTTTGTTATACTCGATCAGGGGGCTTTGTTATACTCGATCAGGGGACTTTGTTATATTCGTTGAGGAGACTTTTTTATACTCGATCATGGGACTTTGTTATTCTCGATCAGGAACCTTTGTTATACTCGATCAGGGGACTTTGTTATACTCGACCAGGGGACTTTGTTATACTCGATCAGGGGCCTTTGTTATACTTGATCAGGGGACTTTGTTATACTTGATCAGGGGCTTTGTTATTCTCGATAAGGGGGTCTTTGTTATACTCGATGAGGGCTTTGTTATACTTGATCAGGGGCTTTGTTATACTCGATCAGGTGACTTTGTTATTCTCGATAAGGGTCTTTGTTATACTCGATCAGGGTGCTTTGTTATAATCGATCAGGGAACTTTCTTATACTCGATCAGGGGCCTTTGTTATACTCGTTCAGGCGTCTTTGTTATACTCGACCAGGGGACTTTGTTATACTCGATTAGGGGCCTTTGTTAAACTCGATCAGGGGCCTTTGTTATACTCGATCAGGGACTTTGTTATACTCGATCAGGAGACTTTATTATTCTCGATAAGGGGGACTTTGTTATACTCAATTAGGGGCTTTATTTATACTCGATCAGGGATCTTTATACTCGATCAGGGCCTTTGTTATACTCGATTGGGGGCTTTGTTATATAATCGTTCAGGGGACTATGTTATACTTTCGAACAGGGAACCTTCTTATATACTCGATGGGGCCTTAGTTAAACTCGATCAAAGGCCTTTGTTATTCTCGATTTGAGGACTTTGTTAAACTCAATGAGGAGACTTTGTTATACTCGATCAGGGGAGTTTGTTATACTCGATCAGGGAACTTTGTTATACTCTATGAGGGGGCTTTGTTATACTCGATGAGGGGACTTTGTTATACTCGACCAGGGGTCTTTGTTATACTCGATCAGGGCCTTTGTTATATTTGATCAGGGGGCTTTGTTATACTCGATCAGGGGACTTTGTTATTCTCGATCAGGGGGACTTTGTTATACTCGATGAGGGGGCTTTGTTATACTCGATGAGGGGACTTTGTTATACTCGATCATTGGCATTTGTTATACTTTTTAGAGTCCTTTGTTATACTCGAACAGGGGCCTTTGTTAAACTCGATCAAAGGCCTTTGTTATTCTCGATTAGAGGACTTTGTTAAACTCGATGAGGAGATTTTGTTATACTCGATCAGGGGCCTTTGTTATAATCGTTAAGGGGACTTTGTTATACTCGATCAGGGGACTTTGTTATACTCGATCAGGGAACTTTGTTTTACTCGATCAGGGGCCTTTCTTATACTCGTTCAGGCGCCTTTTGTTATATTCGATCAGGAGCCTTTGTTATACTCGACCGGGGGACTTTGTTATACTCGACCAGGGGCTTTTGTTAAACTCGATCAGGGGCCTTTGTTATACTCAATCAGAGGACTTTGTTATACCTGATCAGGGGACTTTGTTATACTCGATCAGGGGGCTTTGTTTTACTCGATCAGGAAACTTTGTTATACTCGATGAGGGGCCTTTGTTATAATCGTTCAGGGGACATTGTTATACTCGATCAGGGGACTTTGTTATACTCTATGAGGGGGCTTTGTTATACTTGATGAGGGGACTTTGTTATACTCGACCAGGGGTCTTTGTTATACTCGATCAGGGGCCTTTGTTATACTTGATCAAGTGGCTTTGTTATACTAGATCAGGGGACATTGTTATTCTCGATCAGGGGGACTTTGTTATACTCTATGAGGGGGCTTTGTTATACTTGATGAGGGGGCTTTCTTATACTCGATGAGGGGCCTTTGTTATACTGGTTGAGGCACCTTTGATATATTCGATCAGAGACCTTTGTTATACTCGACCAGGGAACTTTGTTATACTCGATCAGGGGCCTTTGTTATACTCGATTAGGGGACTCTGTTATACTCGACCAGGGGTCTTTGTTATACTTGATCAGGGGCCTTTGTTATACTTGATTAGGGGGCTTTGTTATACTCGACCAGGGGACTTTGTTATTCTCGATGAGGGGGACTTTGTTATACTCGATCAGGAGGCTTTGTTATACTCGGTCAGGGAACTTTGTTATACTCGATTAGGGGCCTTTGTTATACTCGCTCTTGCGCCTTTGTTATATTCGATGAGGGACCTTTGTTATACTCGACCAGGCGACTTTGTTATACTCGACCATGGGACTATGTTATACTCGATGAGGGGCCTCTGTTATACTCGATTAGGGGCCTTTGTTACACCCGATCAGGGGACTTTGTTATACTCGATCAAGGGACTTTGTTATACTCGATCAGGGGACTTTGTTATACTCGATCAGGGGACTTTGTTATACTCGATCAGGGAACTTTGTTATACTCGATCAGGGGACTTTGTTATACTCGATGAGGGGCCTTTGTTATACTCGATTAGAGGCCTTTGTTATACTCGATCAGGAGACTTTGTTATACTCGATCAGGAGACTTTGTTATACTCGATCAGGGGACTTTGTTATACTCGACCAGGAGACTTTGTTAATCTCGATCTGGGGCATTTGTTATACTTGATCAGGGGCCTTTGTTATAATCGTTTAAGGGACTTTGTTATACTCGATCAGGGGACTTTGTTATAGTCGATTAGGGGACTTTGTTATACTCGATCAGGGGAGTTTGTTATAATTCTGCCAGGGGACTTTGTTCTACTCGATGAGGGGACTTTGTAATACTCGATTAGGGGACATTGTTATACACTTTGAGGGTCCTTTGTTATACTCGATCAGGGGCATTTGTTATACTCGTTCAGGGGACTTTGTTATACTCGACCAGGGGACTTTGTTATACTCGATCTGGGGCCTTTGTTATACTTGATCAGGGGGGCTTTGTTATACTCGATCACGGGACTTAGTTATTCTCGATAAGGGGGACTTTGTTATACTCGATGAGGGGGCTTTGTTATACTCCATCAGGGAAATTTTGTTATCTCGATCATGGGCTTTTGTTATACTCGATCAGGGGACTTTGTTATACTCGAACAGGGGACTTTGTTATACTCGATCAGGGGCCTTTGTTATACTTGATCAGGGGGCTTTGTTATACTCGATCAGGGGACATTGTTATACACTTTTAGGGTCCTTTGTTATACTCAATTAGGGGGCTTTGTTATAATCGATCAGGGAACTTTGTTATACTCGATCAGGGGCCTTTGTTATACTCGTTCAGGCGCTTTTGTTATATTCGATCAGGGGGCTTTGTTATACTCGATTGGGGGCCTTTGTTATACTCGATGAGGGGCCTTTGGTATACTCGATGAGGGGACTTTGTTCTACTCGATCAGGGGAATTTGTTAAACTCGATCAGGGGCCTCTGTTATACTCGATCAGGGGACTTTGTTATACTCGATCAGGGGACTATGTTATACTCGATCAGGGGGCTTTGTTATACTCGATCAAGGAACTTTCTTATACTCGATCAGGGGCCATTGTTATAATCGTTCAGGGGACTTTGTTATACTCGACCAGGGGACTTTGTTATACTCGATCTGGAGCCTTTGTTATACTCGTTCAGGCGTCTTTGTTATACTCAACCAGGGGACTTTGTTATTCAAGATAAAGGGGACTTTGTTATTCTCGATCAGGGGGCTTTGTTATACTCGATCAGGGATCTTTGTTACACTCGATCAGGGGCCTTTGTTATACTCGTTCAGGCGTCTTTGTTATATTCGATCAGGGGACTTTGTTATACTCGATCAGGCGACTTTGTTTTACTCGATCAGGGGGCTTCTTTGTTATACTCGATCAGGGGACTTTGTTATACTCGATCAGGGGACTTTGTTATATACTCGATCAGGGGACTTTGTTATACTCGATCAGAGCGACTTTGTTATCCTCGACCAGGAGACTTTGTTATACTCGCTCAGGGGCCTTTGTTATACTTGATCAGGTGGCTTTGTTATACTCAATCAGCGGACATTGTTATTCTCGATAAGGGGGACTTTGTTATACTCAATTAGGGGGCTTTGTTATACTCGATCAGGGAACTTTGTTATACTCGATCAGGGGCCTTTGTTATACTCGTTCAGGCGCTTTTATTATATTCGATCAGGGGGCTTTGTTATACTCGATTAGGGGACTTTGTTATACTCGATCAGGGGACTTTGTTATATTCGATGAGGGACTTTGTTATTCTCGATCATGGGACTTTGTTATACTCGATGAGGGGCCTTTTTTATACTCGATCATGGGACTTTGTTATACTCGATGAGGGGGAATAGTTATACTCGATCAGGGGCCTTTGTTATACCCGATCAGGGAACTTTGTTATAATCGATCAGAGGACTTTGTTATACTCTATGAGGGGGCTTTGTTATCCTCGATCAGGGAACTTTATTATACTCAGTGAGGGGACTTTGTTATACTGGATCACGGGACTTTGTTTTACTCGATGAGGGGGCTTTGTTATACTCGATCAGGGGACTTTGTTATACTCGATCAGGGGCCTTTGTTATACTCGATCAGGGGCCTTTGTTATACTCGATCAGGGGACTTTGTTATACTCGACCTTGGACTTTGTTATACTCGATTTGGAGCCTTTGTTATACTTGATCAGGGGGCTTTGTTATACTCGATCAGGGGAATTTGTTATTCTCGATAAGGGGGACTTTGTTATACTCGATGAGGGGGCTCTGTTATACTCGATCAGGGAACTTTGTTATACTCGATCAGGGGCCTTTGTTATACTCGATCAGGGGACTTTGTTATACTTGACCAGGGGACTTTGTTATACTCGATCAGGGGCCTTTTTTATACTTGATCAGGGGGCTTTGTTATACTCGATCAGGGGACTTTGTTATTCTCGATAAGGGGGTCTTTGTTATACTCGATGAGGGGGCTTTGTTATACTTGATCAGGGGGCTTTGTTATACTCGATCAGGGGACTCTGTTATTCAAGATAAGGGGGCTTTGTTATACTCGATCAGGGCTTTGTTATACTCGATCAGGGGACTTTGTTATATTCGATGAGGGACTTTTTATACTCGATCATGTTACTTTGTTATACTCGATCAGGGGCCTTTGTTATACTCGATCAGGGGACTTTGTTATACTCGACCATGGGACTTTGTTATACTCGATCAGGGCCTTTCTTATTCTTGATCAGGGGGCTTTGTTATACTTGATCAGGGGACTTTGTTATTCTCGATAAGGGGGGTCTTTGTTATACTCGATCAGGGGCTTTGTTATACTTGATCAGGGCTTTGTTATACTCGATCAGGTGACTTTGTTATTCTCGATAAGGGGGTCTTTGTTATACTTGATCAGGGGGCTTTGTTATAATCGATCAGGGAACTTTGTTATACTCGATCAGGGGCCTTTGTTATACTCGTTCAGGCGACTTTGTTATACTCGACCAGGGGACTTTGTTATACTCGATCAGGGCCCTTTGTTAAACTCGATCAGGGACCTTTGTTATACTCGATCAGGGGACTTTGTTATACTCGATCAGGGGACTATGCTATTCTCGATCAGGGGGCTTTGTTATACTCGATCAGGGAACTTTGTTATACTCGATCAGGGGCCTTTCTTATAATCGTTCAGGGGACTTTGTTATACTCGACCAGGGGACTTTATTATATTTGTTATTCTCGATTAAGGACTTTTGTTATACTCATCATCAGGGGCTTTTGTTATACTCCGATCAGGAACTTTGTTATACCTGATCAGGGGACATTGTTATATACTCGATCAGGACTTTGTTATACTCGATCAGTGGACTTTGTTATACTCGGGATCAGGGGACTTTGTTATACTGATGAGGGGCCTTTCTTATACTCTCGATCAGAGGCCTTTGTTATACTCGGATCAGGGACTTTGTTATACTCGATCAGGAGACTTTGTTATACTCGATTAGGTGACTTTGTTATACTCGAGCAGGGGACTTTGTTATACTCGATCTGGGGCCTTTGTTATACTTGATCAGGGGCCTTTGTTATAATCGTTCAGCGGACTTTGTTATACTCGATCAGGGGACTTTGCTATACTCGATCAGGGGACTTTGTTATACTCGATCAGGGGAGTTTGTTATGATTCTACCAGGGGACTTTTTTATACTCGATCAGGGGACTTTGTTATACTCGATTAGGTGACTTTGTTATACTCGATCAGGGGACTTTGTTATTCTCGATAAGGGGGACTTTGTTATAGTCGATGAGGGGGCTTTGTTATACTCGATCAAGGAAATTTTGTTATACTCGATCATGGGCCTTTGTTATACTCGATCAGGGGACTTTGTTATACTCGACCAGGGGACTTTGTTATACTCTATTTGGGGCCTTTGTTATACTTGAACAGGGGGCTTTGTTATACTCGTTCAGGCGCTTTTGTTATATTCGATCAGGGGGCTTTGTTTTACTCGATCAGGGGCCTTTCTTATAATCGTTCAGGGGACTATGTTATACTCGAACAGGGGACCTTGTTATACTCGATCAGGGGACTTTGTTATACTCGATCAGGGGACTTTGTTATATTCGATGAGGGACTTTGTTATTCTCGATCATGGGACTTTGTTCTACTCGATGAGGGGCCTTTGTTATACTCGATGAGGGGACTTTGTTCTGCTCGATCAGGGGAATTTGTTATACTCGATCAGGGGAATTTGTTATTTTCGATGAGGGGACTTTTTTATACTCGATCATGGGACTTTGTTATACTCGATGAGGGGCCTTTACTCGATCAGGGGACTTTGTTATACCCGATCAGGGGTACTTTGTTATAATCGATCAGAGGACTTTGTTATACTCTATGAGGGGGCTTTGTTATCCTCGATCAGGGAAATTTATTATACTCGGTGAGGGGACTTTGTTATACTGGATCAGGGGACTTTGTTTTACTCGATGAGGGGGCTTTGTATACTCGATCAGGGGACTTTGTTATACTCGATCAGGGGCCTTTGTTATACTCAATCAGGGGCCTTTGTTATACTCGATCAGGGGACTTTGCTATACTCGACCTGGGACTTTGTTATACTCGATTTGGAGCCTTTGTTATGCTTGATCAGGGGGCTTTGTTGTACTCGATCAGTGGACTTTGTTATACTTGATCAGGGGGGCTTTGTTATACTCGATCAGGGGACTTTGTTATTCAAGATAAGGGGGGCTTTATTATTCTCGATCAGGGGGCTTTGTTATACACGATCAGGGAACTTTGTTATACGCGATCAGGGGCCTTTGTTATACTCGTTCAGGCGTCTTTGTTATACTCGACCAGGGGACTCTATTATACTCGATCAGGCGACTTTGTTATACTCGATCAGGGTGCTTTGTTATACTCGTTCAGGGGCCTTTGTTAAACTCGATCAGGGGCCTCTGTTATACTCGATCATGGAAATTTTGTTATACTCGATCATGGGCCTTTGTTAAACTCGATGAGGGACTTTGTTATACTCGATCAGGGGACTTTGTTATACTCGATCAGGGGACTATGCTTCTCTCGATCATGGGGGTTTGTTATACTCGATCAGGGAACTTTGTTATACTCGATCAGGGGCCTTTGTTATAATCGTTCAGGGACTTTGTTATACTCGACAGGGGACTTTATTATACTCGATCTGGGCCTTTGTTATACTTGATCAGGGCTTTGTTATACTCGATCAGGGGACTTAGTTATTCTCGATAAGGAGTACTTTGTTATACTCGATGAGGGCTTTGTTATACTCGATCAGGAAATATTTTTATACTCGATCATGGGCCTTTCTTATACTCGATCAGGGGACTTTGTTATACTCGATCAGGGGCCTTTGTTATACTTGATCAGGGGCTTTGTTATTCAAGATAAGGGGCTTTGTTATACTCGTTCAGGCGTCTTTGTTATACTCGACCAGGGACTTTGTTATACTCGATCAGGGCCTTTGTTAAACTCGTTCAGGGCCTTTGTTATACTCGATCAGGGGACTTTGTTATACTCGATCAGGCAACTTTGTTATACTCGATCAGGGGCTTTGTTATACTCGATCAGGGAACTTTGTTATACCCGATCAGGGGCGCTCGTTATAATCGTTTAGGGGACTTTGTTATACTCGATCAGGAACTTTGTTATACTCGACCAGGGGGTGTTATAGTCGACCAGGGACTTTGTTATACTCGATCAGGGGCCTTTCTTAAACTCGATGAGGGGCCTTTGTTATACTCGATCAGGGACTTTGTTATACTCGATCAGGGACTTGGTTATACTCGATCAGGGGCTTTGTTATACTCGATCAGGAACTTTGTTATACTCGATCAGGGGACTTTGTTATACTCGATCAGGAACTTTGTTATACTCGATCAGGGGACTTTGTTATACTCGATCAGAGGAGTTTCTTATATTTCAACCAGGGACTGGTATACTCGATGAGGGCCTTTGTTAAACTCGATAAGGGCGCTGTTATACTCGACCAGGGGACTTTGTTATACTCGATCAGGGGCCTTTGTTAAACTCGATGAGGGGCCTTTGTTATACTCGATCAGGGGACTTTGTTATACTCGATCAGGGACTTGGTTATACTCGATCAGGGGCTTTTGTTATACTCGATCAGAACTTTGTTTATACTCGATCAGGGACTTTGTTATACTCGATCAGGGGACTTTGTTATACTCGATCAGGGACTTTGTTATACTCGATCAGGGAGTTTCTTATAATTCAACCAGGGACTTTGGTATACTCGATGAGGGCCTTTGTTAAACTCGATAAGGGGCCTTTGTTATACTCGACCAGGGGACTTTGTTATACTCGATCAGGGACTTTGTTATACTCGATCTGGGGCCTTTGTTATACTTGATCGGGGCCTTTGTTATACTCGATCAGGGAACTTTGTTATACTCGATCAGGGAACTTTGTTATACTCGATCAGGGCCTTTGTTTATACTCGTTCAGGTGTCTTTGTTATACTCGACCAGAGGAATTTGTTATCCTCGATCAAGGGACTTTGTTATACTCGATGAGCGGGCTTTGTTATACTCGATCAGGGACACCTTTGTTATACCTCGCTCAGGTGTTCTTTGTTATACCGACCAGAGTGAATTGTTATCCCCATCAGGGGACTTTTGTTATACCGATGAAAGGGCTTTGTTATACCGATCAGGGGACATTGTTATAGACTTTAGGGTCCTTTTGTTATACTTCGGAGCAGGGGCCAAGAGTACTTGCCTTAGGGACTTTGTTATACTCGAAAAGGACTTTGTTATACTCGATCTAGGGCCTTTTTGTTATACTTGGATCAGGACTTTGTTATAGTTTAATTGGTAGAGACTTTGTCATACCGATCAGGGGACTTTGTTATACCCGATCAGGGGGCTTTGTTGCGCCTCGCGACCAGGGACTCGGTTATACCGATCTGGAGCCTTTGTTATAATTTTTGATCAGGGGCTTTGTTATACCTCGATCAGACTTAGTTATTCTCGATATGTATTCTTGTTATCCCCTCGGCGAGGTGGCTTCCTTTGTTTATACCGATCAGGGAAATTTTTGTTATTCTCGGATCATGGGCCTTTGTTAAACCTGGATTAGGGGACTTTGTTACCGATGAGGGCCTTGTTATACTTGATCAGGGCTTTGTTTATACTCGGTCAGGGACATTGTTATTCTCGATAAGGGACGTTGTTATACCCAATTAGGGACTTTGTTATTCTCGATCAGGGAACTTTTGTTATAATTTTATCAGGGGACTTTGTTATACCTCGCTCAGGCCTTTTTGATATAAGCCTGATCAGGGGGCTTTGCCACTCTCGGTCAGGGCCTTTGTTATAATCGTTCAGGGCCTTTGCGCTATAATCGTTCAGGGATCATGTTATACCGAACAGGGATATTTTATCAGGTGCCGTTATAATCGTTTAAGGGGACTATGTTTTATCAACGGGGACCTTGTTCCTGATCAGGGACTGTTATATCGGTCATGGGACTTTGTTATATTCGATGAGGGGACTTTGGTTATTCTCGATCATGGGACTTTGTTATACTCGATGAGGGCCTTTGTTATAATTGATGAGGGACTTTTGTTCTACCTGATGGTAATTTGTTATACTTGGTCAGGGACTTTTTTATTTCTGTGATGGGTTATTTTATAATCATGGGACTTTGTTATTTTCGATGAGGGGCTTTGTTATACCAGTAGTGTCTTTGGTTATATGCGATAAGGAGACTTTGTTATAATCGATCAGAGGACTTTGTTATTTGTTATACTCGATCAGGACTTTGTTATAATTCGATTTGGGGACCTTGCTACTCCGGACATGTGAACTTTGTTATTCTTGATCAGGGCCTTTTGTTTATACTTCTGGATCAGGGGCTTTTTGTTCAATCAGGGACATTATTCTCGATAAGGACTTTGTTATACCCAATTAGGGGCTTTGGTTATACCCGATCAGGGCCTTGTTATAATCGTTCAGGGACTATGTTATACCTCGAACAGGGCCCTGTTATACTCGGATCAGGGATCTTTGTTATACTCGATCAGGACTTTTGTTTATTCGATGAGGACTTTGTTATTCTCGATCATGGACTTTGGTTGACTCGATGAGGGCCTTGTTATAATCGATGAGGGACTTTGTTCTACCTGGATCAGGGAATTTGTTATACTCGATCAGGGACTTGTTATATTCGATGATGTGAACGGTTTTATACTCGATCAAGCGGGACTCTTTTGTTATTTTCGATGAGGGCCTTTGTTATACTCGATCAGGGGCCTTTGTTATACCCGATCAGATTGTTGAAATCGATCAGAGGACTTTGTTATACTCTCTATGAGGGGGCTTTGTTATCCCTCGATCAGGAACGTTATTATACCGGTAGTGACTTTTATACCGGATCAGGGGACTTCGTTTTACTTCCGATGAGGGGGGCTTTCGGTTATAATGATCAGGGACTTCGTTATACTCGATCAGGGCCTTTGTTATTCTCGGATCAGGGCCCGTTATACTCGATCAGGGACGTTGTTATACTCGACCTGGGACTTGCTAGTACTCGATTTGGGAGCCTTGTTATACATGATCAGGGGGCTTTGTTATACTCGACTAGGGACTTTGTTATTCTCGATAAGGGGGACTTTGTTATACCAATGAGGGGGCTTTGGTTATACCTGATCAGGAACTTTTGTTAAACCCGATCATGGGCCTTTTGGTTATACCTGGATCAGGGACCTTGTTATACCAGATCAGAGGGCTTTGTTTATACTCGATCAGGGACTTTTGGTTATACCTCGATCAGGGGACTTTGTTACCCCGATTAGCGGACTTTGGTTATACTCGACCAGGGAACTTTGTTATACCGATCAGCTCGGTTATACTTGATCAGGGGCTTTATATACCTTAATCAGGGACATTGTTATTCTCGATAAGGGGACTTTTCCTCCTTTTTTTGTTATACTCGATCAGGACTTTGTTATACTCGGATCAGGGACTTTGTTATATCTGGATAGGACTTTGTTATTCTCGATCATGGGACTTTATATACCTGATGAGGGGGCCTTTGTTATAATCGTTGAGGGACTTTGTTCTATCTGGATCAGGGGAATTTTATATACCTGATCAGGGGACTTTGTTATATTCGATGATGGGACTATTTTATACTCGATCATGGACTTTGTTATTTCTGATGAGGGCCTTTTGTTATACCTGATCAGGGCCTTGGTTATACCCGATCAGGGACTTCGGTTATAATCGATCAGAGGACTTTGTTATACTCTATGAGGTGCTTTGTTATCCTCGATCAGAACGTTATTATACTCGGTGAGGGACTTTGCTTATACTGGATCAGGACTTGTTTTACCTCGATGAGGGGGCCTTTGTTATACTCGATCAGGGGACTTTGTTATACTCGGGATCAGGGCCTTTGTTATACCGATCAGGGCCTTTGTTATACTCTCGATCAGGGGACTTTGTTATACTCGACCTGGGGACTTTGTTATAACGATTTGGGAGCCTTTGTTATACATGATCAGTTTTGTTATAATTCGATCAGGACCTTTGTTATTCTCGATAAGGACTTTGCTGGCATCAAATGAGTGGGCTTTGTTATACTCGATCAGGAACTTTTGTTAACCTGATCATGGGCCTTTTTGTTATGTATCTGGATCAGGGACTTTGTTGTTATACCCGATCAGAGGAGCTTTGCTATACTCGATCAGGACTT